>NC_087216.1:76043002-76080581 GCF_015104395.2 Macrobrachium nipponense | reverse complement strand
GTATGTGAGTTGGTTGAGGTTCGTTATTATATAGATTTAAATGTTTTGGGCTTGTTTTTGCGGTTGTGGATTAGCCCGAGAATAATGTCTAGTTATAGATGCATATATATATATATATATATATATATATATATATATATATATACATATACTATATATGTATATATATATATATATATATATATAACATATACTATACTATATATATACGATATATATATATATATATATATATATATATATATATCTATATATATATATATATGTATATCTATGATATATATAATATATATATATATATATATATATATATATATATATATATATCATACATAGATATACATATAATATATTATATATATATATATATACTATATATATATATATATATATTCATATATATTCATATCTATTCATATATCTTCATCCTTCCTTTCTGTCCCAATTTCCAAATCTAAATATTCTCAGTCCAGATCCTATTAACTATGACTGTAACCTAATACTATTTCCTAATTCTCTCTCTCTCTCTCTCTCTCTCTCTCTCTCTCTCTCTCTCCATTATTATGACAGGACTCGAATGGCATTGCTTGTTTGTCCCTAATGAGTGTCCATCCCAAATGCCAAGTGACCCTGTTGCCAAGGGCCTGTTTCGGTAACCTGACCCTAGGAAATGCGACGCTGGTTTGGTCTCGTTATCTAACGAGGCTGAAGAAGAAAAAGAAGAAGTAGAAAGAGATAAGCTGATAGTGAAAACAATGATTAAAGAAATGGCGAGGGAGAGAAAAGAAAGCTACGAATATTTTGTAATGACAATAATAGTAATAATTATAATGATAAATAATGACAAAAGACGAACGGTGAAAAGCTCAACAATAAAAGAGGAAACATAAGTTCTAAGAAGAACAAAGGGAAAATTAGCAACAAGAGAAGAAAAATACAGAAAGGATGACGACGTACAAAGTATATTAAAAGTCTTGAGACAAAAATACAAAAATTTTAACACGTAACCCAGGTAAGAAGCCGAGCCTCATCTCTTAGGTTAATGTTAAACAAATTGATAAAATGGAATTATTTTAGCAAAAACATTAACATAAGAACAGGAGTTGATAAGTAGAATATAAAACAAATGCCTAAAAGTGCTAGAGAACTTAGTAAAACAAAAATAATAATGATAATGATAATAATAATAATAATAATAATAATAATAATAATAATAATAATAATAATAATAATAATAATAATAATATTATCTATTTTGAACTGGACTTGTTTCACCATCCTTTTTTTGGATCAAAGTAAAAATTGGAGCACTTATTAAAAAAACACAGAAAAATATGAAAAGAAAATGACAAATAAAATAAAAAACGAATGTCTAAATGAGCTAAAAACTACAGTATCATATATATATATATATATATATATATATTATATATATATATATATATATATATATATATATATATATATATATATATATATATATATATATATATATATATATTATATATATATATATATATATATATATATGTTTGAACGTAACTGTTTCACCATCTTTTTTTTAGAACTAAACGAAAATTGAATAATCTAAACAAAATCATCGACAAAATATGAACAGAAATGATGAAGACAATCAAATACAAATGCCCCAATATGTTGGGAAACTACAACAACAATAAAAACAATCTATTATGAATTGGAACTGGTGAACCAGTCTGTAAAATAAGTATTGTACAACTTTCACATTATTTTTCCAGAACTAACCTTTAGAATCAGGCAATTCGGTTGCCAAGCCCGTCGGCCTCTGCACTTTACGAAAAGTTTGCAATAAACGAATGGTGTAAAAAACACACAAATAAAAGAACTGAATACTTCAGTTTAATTACCACTATTTTTCCTTTATGAACCTATGAAAGGTAACATGTAAGACTGCCCCCATCTGTATTTAAAGGGATTATTCTACAGAAAAAAAGCTAAATGACAAGGGAGAGCCATCTAAATAATGATACCAGAAGAGAAAAATAGATAACACAAAAAAAGCTAAGTGACAAGAGAGAATAATCTAAATAATGATATAGAAAAGGAATATAATAACAAGGAAAAGCTAAATGTCAAGGAAAAGCAATCTGAATAATAACACAAAAAAGCTAAATGACAAGGGAGAATAATCTAATTGATGATACAGAAAAGGAATATAGATTGACAATTAAAGTTGAATGACAAGGGAAAGCAATCTAAATAATGATGCAAAAAAGGAACATAGACAACACAAAAAAGCTAAATGACAAGGGAGCAGAATCTAAATGACACAAAAAAGCTAAATGACAAGGGAGCAGAATCTAAATAATGACACAAAAAAGCTAAATGACAAGGGAGGAGAATCTAAATAATCACACAAAAAAGCTAAATGACAAGGGAGAAAAATCTAAATAATGACACAAAAGAAGCTAAATGACAAGGGAGAATAATCTAAATAATGACACAAAAAAGCTAAATGACAAGGGAGGAGATTGTAAATAATGACACAAAAAAGCTAAAGGACAAGGGAGCAGAATCTAAATAATGACAAAAAAAAAGCTAAATGACAAGGAGCAGAATCTAAATAATGACACAAAAAAGTTAAATGACAAGGGAGAAGAATCTAAATAATGACACAACAAAGCTAAATGACAAGGGAGCAGAATCTAAATAATGACACAAAAAAGCTAAATGACAATGGAGCAGAATCTAAATAATGACACAAAAAAGCTAAATGACAAGGGAGAAGAATCTAAATAATGACAAAAAAGCTTAATGACAAGAAAGACGGATCTAAATAATGGCCCAAAAAAGAAGGAACATAGAAAATGCAGAAAAGCTAAATGATGAAGGAGAATAATAATCTGAATAATGACACAAAAAAAGCTAAATGACAAGTGAGAAGACTCCAGATAGATCCAAAAATGAATACAGATAGCACAAACGTTTTATAAGTGGAGAAAGAGAGAAAGAAAGAAAGAGAGAAAGAATCACGCCACGCAAAAATGGAGAGGACTCAGCTGTAGAATCGGAAAGGGGAATCTGGCCCCCACCCCCTTCAAAACACCCAAAAATATTTTGGAAAATTGGAAACCGTGGAATGGAACAGAAGAAAAGAAAGGAATGAAAAAAATTTGGAGTAGGGAACAGCACAAACGATATATTGTGTAACAAAGCAACAACGACTATGAAACAACAAACAACAAACAAACAAAAATGGAAATGGCTGAAAAATAATGAAATTATATGTGGGACTGAGGTCATGGCTTGATGTTTTTTTACGTCGCAAAAAAATTAAATTTAAAACGAAACAAGTAAAAAATTTTCCCGAAGTTTCTACGGCGTAATCGAAAACAGTTCCATTTTCGGTGGTGTCGGTATAACGCCGTATGAGCCACGGTCCACGCACCTTCAACCACTGCCCGGTGGTGGCCTGGCCTAGAAGGGGTTGCCAGAAGACGATCATGGCTAACTTTAACCTTAAAGAAAATAAAAACTACTGAGGCTAGAGGGTTGCAATTTGGTATAACTGATGATTGGAGGGTGGATGGTCAACTTACCAATTTGCAACCCTCTAGTGAAGATGCAATGCATTACTATCCTAATATAGTTATCTATTTACTAATGATCTCTTCTTTCTGTGTTTCTCATTGCCATATTACTTCTTTCTAATGAACACCAAATTCCTGGGAAGCCTGAATTACAGGTCAATAGTCCCTTTGTCCTTTTCCTTGTATGAATGACTCTCATAAGTGTTCTTTTGTCTGTATCTTGGTTCCAGGACTTTTCAACGACCTTGATGAGGATTCTTTACCTGTGTTTCAGTTACAGGAGTTTCCAAGGACCTTAATAAGGATTCTTTATCTGTCTTTTAGGTATAGTAGTTTCTAAGGACCTTAATAAGGATTTTTTACCTGTATTTTAGGTACAGGACTTTCCAAGGACCTTGCTAAGAATTCTCTGCCTGTATTTTATGTACAAGACTTTTCAAGTACCTTGCTAATAGGTATTTGCCTGTATTTAAGTTACAGGACTTTCCAAGGACCTTAATAAGTATTCTTGACTGTATTTTAGGTACAGGACTTTCCAAGGACTTTGCTAAGAATTCTCTGCCTGTCTTTTAGGTACATGACTTTCCAAGGACCTTGATAAGGATTCTTTACCTGTATTCTAGGTACGGGACTTTCCAAGGACCTTAGTAAGGATTCTTTACCTGCAATTTAGTTACAGGAGTTTCCAAGGACCTTAATAAGGATTCTTTACCTATATTTCAGTTACAGGACTTTCCAAGGACCTTAATAAGGATTCTTTACCTGTATTTCAGTTACAGGACTTTCCAAGGACCTTAATAAGGATTCTTTACCTGTATTTCAGTTACAGGACTTTCCAAGGACCTTAATAAGGATTCTTTATCTGTATTTTAGGTATAGTAGTTTCTAAGGACCTTGATGAGAATTCTTTACATATATTTTAGGTATAGGAGTTTCCAAGGACCTTGATAAGAATTCTCTGCCTGTATTTTAGGTACAGGTCTTTCAAAGTACCTTGTTAATAGGTCTTTGCCTGTCATGTGAAAAAGCTCCCTACTCTGATCAGACTACTTTCTCTTGAATTTAGGCTCCAATTTCAATTCTTGCTGCATCACCAACGTCCTTAAAAGCTCTCTCTCTCTCTCTCTCTCTCTCTCTCTTTGGTTATCATCGATTCCTGCTCATCAGCAATCGCTTTGTGCATCAACATAAGAGAGAGAGAGAGAGAGAGAGAGAGAGAGAGAGAGAGAGAGAGAGAGAGAGAGCATCAAAGGCTTCCCCGAAGTCTTTGATGTCACGTTAGCCTATCCATTCCGTTCCAGGCCGTCCGAAGATATCAGGTGCCCGGAGATAAAGCTGCCTAAGCGCTGAGTAATGTGGGTAATGGATCTCGTCGCTGTCTTCCCGTAGTATATGTGTGGAGGTATGATGCGAGATTGTGGTTTAACTACGCGTCTTATTTTCTATGTTTGATGTATTTTTTCCAGCTGTGGATGATGTTTGCTGCACAATACGAGATTGTGGTTTAACTACGCATCTTTTTTTCTGTTTGATGTATTTTTTTCAGCTGTGGATGGTGTTTGCTGCACAATACGAGATTGTGGTTTAACTACGCGTCTTTTTTTCTATGTTTGGTGTATTTTTTTCAGCTGTGGATGGTGTTTGCTGCACAATACGAGATTGTGGTTTAACTACGCATCTTTTTTTCTATGTTTGACGTATTTTTTTCAGCTGTGGATGGTGTTTGCTGCACAATACGAGATTGTGGTTTAACTACGCATCTTTTTTTCTATGTTTGACGTATTTTTTTCAGCTGTGGATGGTGTTTGCTGCACAATACGAGATTGTGGTTTAACTACGCATCTTTTTTTCTATGTTTGACGTATTTTTTTCAGCTGTGGATGATGTTTGCTGCACATTCTGATTAATGACGTTTTTCATTCTGTAACATTGTCGACAATAATCTATAACTACGTAAAGTAATTATTAAATCCTGTGGATGATGTTTGATACACATTCTGATAAATGGTGCTTTCATTCTATAACATTGTCGACAATAATCTATAACTACATAAAATAAGCGTTAATTCACATAAACCTTTTAAATATAAGGTATAATAACATTAATAAGATGCAGATTCATATGAACTTTGATATAGTTTTTTAGTTTTCTGCAAAAGCAAACTATTGAAGATGGCTTTGTCTGTCCAACCGCACCGTTTCTCTCCGCCCTCAGATCTTAAAAACTACTGTGGTTAGAGGGCTGCAAATTGGTATGTTGATCATCCATCCTACAGTGATCATACATACCAAATTGCAGCCATCTAGCCTCAACGGCTTTGATTTTATTTAAGGTTAAAGTTAGCCGTAATCGTACGTCTGGCGACGCTTATAGATGCCAACAAAACACCGGCCACCACCAGGCTGTGGCTGAGAGTTGCATACAGCATTATACGCCGTCCAATTCTGTTAATTCTGAAGTACGTAAAAGAAAAATGAAAGCCACTGCTATCCGCAATAAAAAACGTGAAAATAAACGTCAATGAAAAATGAATTATCGGTATTCATGAATTATATAAACAATTATAATCTCCATTATTGGTATTTTTTGCTTTTATTAAATTTCCTCGAATATTATTGTATTATTTTCAGTTTCTGTTTTTCAGTAAGTTTTCTTGGCAATTTGATAAAAAAAATTTTGGTAATAGCAATAACACAACAAAGCTTATGATTTATTGATTGATATGGGCAATATAGTGGTAGCACGATAGAATATAGAAGAGTATTATTTTCTCTCTCTCTCTCTCTCTCTCTCTCTCTCTCCCTACTCCACTTTTCCTTCAGTCTCTGTCTGTCTGTCTGTCTGTCTCTCTCTCTCTCTCTCTCTCCATCTTCTCTCTCTCTCTCTTCAAGTCCTAAGAAGACGGATTGGTATGCCTGGATTCAAGGTCACGTCTGAATTTGGAAAAAAAAAATCTCACGCGCCTATTGTTTCCTGCGGGTGGAGTCGCGTCGTCGGTTTGGCCTTCAAGGTAGGAAGGTTGACTTTGGGGCATTTGAAATGAGATTCTCGTGTGTATATCTCCCACTATATATCTCGCCATTGCAGTAACTTCTTCTGTCATTCACTGCTTGATAAGGGTTGGGGGGAGTCAGTCCACCGATATATAGTCTCCATTAGCTTTAAACCAAAGTGGTTCAATGGGCCTTTTATATTTCATATATATTATAATATATATATATATATATATATATATATATATATATTATATATATATATATATATCTATATCTATATCTATATATATATCTGTATATATATATATATATGTAGATATAGATATATATATATATATATATATATCTATATATATATATATATATATATCATATATATATATATATATATATATATATATATATATATATATATATATATATATATATATCTATATATGTATGTATATATATAATAAAGATATATTGTAATATAGTTATACATAAGTTAATATCATAAATGTATAGATATCTCCCATCCTGTGAGGTTTCATATATTAAGAGAAAGAGAGAGAGAGAGAGAGAGAGAGAGAGAGAGAGAGAGAGAGATTCGAAGCAATAAGATCGATTAAACGCTTCCCAAACAACTTGTCCCTGACAGAGAGAGAGAGAGAGAGAGAAAGAGAGAGAGAGAGAGAGTAGTTTGAAGCAATAAGATCGATTAAACGCATCCCAAACAACTTGTCCCTGACAGAAAGAGAGAGAGAGAGAGAGAGAGAGAGAGAGAGAGAGAGAGAGAGAGAGAGAGAGAGAATAATATTTTCCCGCTCCGACAGAAGGAACGATTTCGCAATTATAGTATGACTCACTGCTCCTAATGAGCGCTGTGTTGACAAAAAAAATTATATATAGCCGGAATATGTACAACAAAAGCTGACCTCATTAGCGGGAAAATCAGTACTGTCACAATTCCATTTATTTTCGCATTTTTTCTCTCTGTTCTTCGTTCGATGGTTTAAGCTTTCAAACGCTGCCGATCGTAAATTTATGAGGAGTTCTGATACTGGTCTCGAATTGTCATGCACCACCGGTTCATTACTGCTTATAAACTCAATTATTTTCCCGTTTGTTTTGGGTTGGGGTTTTTCGGGCATAATTATAAACAACGTGAGTCAATAATAATAATAATAATAATAATAATAATAATAATAATAATATAACTATAATAAGGAAGGAGGCCTTCTCTGAGGGCAGTAGCATTGAATACAATAGCTGTTTTCAACGGCATTTAATTTTATAGAATCTTCTCAATTCTTCTTATTATCTTTTTCTCGTCAGCATGTAGCTGGTGTATTAAGTTTCCTAAGACATGTAAAGATTTTCATTTGTCTTAGGTTTTATTCCTCTAACGTGTCGACAGCGCACAGGCAGTCATCTATGAGAGTTTACAGTACAGTGAATTAAGATACAGTTTTACAATCTTTATAGCATGCAAGGTCGTGTACAATCGGTGGGCGGGTCGGTGGGAACGGATTTTAATTGGTCGTTGGATGGAAACGAAATCTCCCCTGAGGCGTTCTGACCTGCGTAGTTTGGACGGGGTTATTAGCGTCGGTTGGTGTTGTTGGGTACCCACCTCTTGGGCGCGGCAGCTGTACAATTGATATATCTTCCGCTCGTTGTCTCTCCCGCTTTCTCTCTCTACTTCTTCCGCTCTTTCTCTCTCTCTTGCTCTCTCTCTTTCTCTTTCTGCAAGTTTCTCTCTCTCTCTCTCTCTCTCTCTCGTCGCGCTCCTTCTAACGCTCTCTCTTTCTCCTCTTCTGCCCTGCTCCTCTCTCTCTCTTTCTCTTTCTCTTTCTCTCTCTGTTTGCTCCTCTCTCCTCTTTCCTTTCTTCTCTCTCTCTCTCTCTCTCTCTGTCTCTCTCTACTCATCTCTCTCTCTCTCTCTCTCTCTCTGTCTCTCTCGATCTCTCTCTCTCTCTCTCGTGGATGTATACGTAGTCGGTTGGTTTCTTGCGCCATTTCTTTCTTATGATTGTGGGGAGAAACTCTGTTTCTTTTAACCGTGTTGATAGTCGGTTTTTTCTCTAATATATGTAAAGCTTCAAGATAACGTAGGCGTTTTCGGTCCGGTGCATGGTCAATAATTTCTATGTTCTTTATAAGCTCAGCTCTTTCTGGTCTCCTGTTGTGTTTTTTCCCATTAGTGAATTGAAAATGGCCCCTTCTTGAAGAGGACACATAAGTACGCTTGTAGAGTCTGTAGTGGTCATCCCGATATAAGAATGGTGGCATCCATCCAACCGAGCATGTGAATTCGTAGATGACACTCCTTCTCTTCAAAGACGTTTCTGGGGGGCGCCGGGTTGTTTCTAAGAAGCAGCTGGCTGGTTTTCATGCTTTTGTAATAAATTATGAGCTAATTTTATCACTTTCTGTAGTGGGGGAGACATTTTCACTGATTATTTTCCTTATAGCCTTTTCATCTTCCAAATATTTGTGTGGCATATGATTTTTATAAATATTTTTATAGCTCCACTTGGTCGTTAGTTACGGTCGTTTCTTTCTTGGTGCCATTTATTTATGGAGTCCCTCGTTTTGGCGTTCGACCATACGGTTTGAAAAGTTATTATTAATGAGAACTTGTGTAGACCTTTCGATTTCCCTGGTGGTTTCTCTCCATGTGGAACAGTGTGTAAGGGCGCGGCGGACGAAGGTCTACTACCACCGATCTTTTATACCTGTCTGGGGCACTCGCTGGACCCATTAAGGCATAGACCCGGGTTTGTGGTTTCTTGTAAACCGTGGTGGTGTATCCGTAGGGGTCTGCTGTACCCGAACGTCCAGGAAGGGTAGGGCACCGTCAAACGCTGCGTTCACACGTGAAGTGGAGGACGGAGCATTCTTCGAAGGTGTTTCTTAAAGTTTCAAGGTCCTCTTCTCTGTTAACTTTTATGAAGGTGTCGTCTATGTACGGTAATATTGGGGAGGACAGGGGATCTTATTGAAAACTCTTTCTTCGACGACACTCATGTAGAAGTTGGCAAAAATAAGGAACCCCCTCAATGGGGATCCCCATTGGCCACGCCGTCAATCTGGCATAAAGATGTCCTCTGTGGGTCGTGAATGGTGCCTTCTTGGTACATATTTCAAGGAAGGGATTTTAGGGCTTCCTCGGGGATGTTCAAAGCCTGTGTCTCCTCACATCTGTATACTGTCGAGGATGGTTCAATCGTCTCGTCGACTGGAACGTTCGTGAAGAGGCTCTCGACGTCAAGAGAGGCGATGGTACCTGTAGACGGAGAGTCTCGGAGTTTACGTAAAAAGTCGGTAGATGACTGTAGACAATACCTGTCAGGGATATATGGCGTGAGGAGTGTTCATTGAGTCTCTTCGCGATTTTGTAAGTCGGGGTTGGGATTGGGTTTGGCTTATAAAGGGCGAGAGGATTTTCCATAGCTTGTGGGTTTTTACGGTGCCGTAAATATACCCTGGATTAAAGTCACCCTGGGCAAGGGGAAGTCTGGGAGCATTCCTAGCGGCATGGATTCTTTCGACCGTCCTATTAATGTCTCGTCGGATGTCTTCGATGGGGTTTCTTGTGATTTTTTTCTGAATTTGGATTGATCAGCCAGTATTTGGTCCAGTTTCTCGTGATATTCTGAGGTCTTGATGAGCACTAGGGCAGCAGCTTTGTCTGCCCTTCTTATTGTTATTTCCTGGTTTGATTTCAAGTTTTAGCAGTTTTTTCTTTTCAATTCTCTGGTAAGGATAGCGCTTCTGTATGGGCTCTCGGTCGGTAAGGGCTTCTGCTAACAGTAGGGCTGGAGGGAGTCGCTCGACCTGACCCTGCCTTCGTCCTCGAGGGACTGGATAGAGTCAAGGAGGACTTCGACCTCCAGCGCTTGGCGTGTGGGTTTGCTTTTTTGTCAGTGGGGTATGCCTGTAATGGGTTCCCAGCGACAGTGCCCACAGGACAGGTATAAAGAGCTCGGTGGTAGAGGCCTTCGTCCGCCGCGCCCTTACACACTGTTCCACATGGAGAGAAACCACCAGGGAAATCGAAAGGTCTACACAAGTTCTCATTAATAATAACTTTTCAAACCGTATGGTCGAACGCCAAACGAGGGATCCATAAATAAATGGCACCAAGAAAGAACGACCGTAACTAACGACCAAAGTGGAGCTATAAAAATATTTTATAAAAATCATATGCACCACAAACTAGTTTGGAAGATGGAAAAGGCTATAACGGAAAATAAACATCAGTGAAAAAAGTGTCTCCCCCACTACAGGAAGAAAGTGATAAAATTAGCCTCATAATTTATTACAAAAGCATGAAAACCAGCCAGCTGCTTCTTAGAAACAACCCGGCGCCCCCAGAAACGTCTTGAAGAGAAGGCAGTAGTGTCATCTACGAATTCACATGCTCGGTTGGATGGATGCCACCAATTCTTATATCGGGATGACCACTACCAGACTCTCCAAGCGTCTCTCGTGTCATCTTCAAGAAGGGGCCATTTTCATTCACTATAGGGAAAAACACAACAGGAGACCAGAAAGAGCTGAGCTTATAAAGAACATAGAAATTATTGACCATGCACCGGACCGAAAACGCCTACGTTATCTTGAAGCTTTAACATATATTAGAGACCGACTATCAACACGGTAAAAGAAACAGAGTTTCTCCCCACCATCATAAGAAGAAATGGCGCAAGAAACCAACCGACTACGTATACATCCACGAGAGAGAGAGGAGAGATCGAGGGGGGAGAGACAGAGAGAGAGAGAGAGAGAGAGATCGAGGGGGGAGAGAGACAGAGAGAGAGAGAGAGAGAGAAAGAGAAAGAGAGAGAGAGGAGCAAACAGAGAGAGAAAGAGAAAGAGAAAGAGAGAGAGGAGCAGCAGAGAGAGAAAGAGAGAGCGTTAGAAGAGCGAACGAGAGAGAGAGAGAGAGAGAGAGGAACTTGCAGAAAGAGAAAGAGAGAGCAGAGAGAGAGAGAGAGCGAAGAATTGAAGTGAGATGAGAAAGAGGGAGGAGAACGAGCGGAAGATATATCAATTGTACAGCCTGCCGCCCAAGAGGTGGGGGTACCCAAACAACACCCAACCGACGCTAATAACCCCCGTCCAAAAACTACGCAGGTCAGAACGCCTCAGGGGGAGATTTCGTTTCCATCCACGACCAATTAAAATCCGTTCCCACCGACCCGCCCACCGATTGTACACGACCTTGCATGCTATAAATACTTGTAAACTGTATCTTAATTCACTGTACTGTAAACTCTCATAGATGACTGCCTGTGCGCTGTCGACACGTTTCGAGGAAAATAAACCTAAAGAAAAACAAATGAAAATCTTTACATGTCCTTAGGAAACTTAATACACCAGCTACATGCTGACGAGAAAAAGATAATAAGAAGAATTGAGAAGATTCTATATAATTAAATGCCGTTGAAACAGCTATTGTATTCAATAATAATAATAATAATAATAATAATAATAATGATAATAATAAACTTTTTATGAATATGCATAACCTCAGTAAAGTAATAATAATAATAATAATAATAATAATAATAATAATAATAATAATAATAATAATAATAATAATAATAATAATAATATAATAATGCCAATGAAATATTGTACAAAATGGTAATGAAGAACAGTAGGAAGAAGGAAAAAAACCAACCTAAGCATGGCCATGGATAGACTATAAGAAAGCCTTCGACATGATACCACACACATGGCTAATAGAATGCCTGAAAAATATATGGGGCAGAGGAAAATACCATCAGCTTCCTCAAAAATACAATGCGCAACTGGAATACAATACTTACAAGCTCTGAATAAGACTAGCAGAGGTTAATATCAGGAGAGGGATCTTCCAGGGCGACTCACTGTCCCCACTACTCTTCGTAGTAGCCATGATTCCCATGACAAAAAGTACTACAGAAGATGGATGCCGGGTACCACAATCAAGAAAAGAGGCAACAAAATCAACCATCTGATGTTCATGGACGACATCAAGCTGTATGGTAATAGCATCAAGGAAATAGATACCCTAATCCAGACTGTAAGGATTGTATCTGGGGACATCAGGATGGAGTTTGAATAGAAAATGCGCCTTAGTCAACATACAAAAAGGCAAAGTAACGAGAACTGAAGGGATAAAGCTACCAGATGGGAGCAACATCAAACACATAGATGAGACAGGATACAAATACTGGAATAATGGAAGGAGGAGATATAAAACACCAAGAGATGAAAGGACACGATCAGGAAAGAATATATGCAGAGACTCAAGGCGATACTCAAGTCAAAACTCAACGCCGGAAATATGATAAAAGCCATAACACATGGGCAGTGCCAGTAATCAGATACAGCGCAGGAATAGTGGAATGGACGAAGGCAGAACTCCGCAGCATAGATCAGAAAACCAGGAAACAAATGACAATACACAAAGCACTACACCCAAGAGCAAATACGGACAGACTATACATAACACGAAAGGAAGGAGGGTAGAGGACTACTAAGTATAGAGGACTGCGTCAACATTGAAAACAGAGCACTGGGGCAATATCTGAAAACCAGTGAAGACGAGTGGCTAAAGAGTGCATGGGAAGAAGGACTAATAAAAGTAAGACGAAGACCCAGAAATATACAGAGACAGGAGAAAGACAGAAAGAACAGAGGACTGGCACAACAAACCAATGCACGGACAATACATGAGACAACTAAAGAACTAGCCAGCGATGACAATTGGCAATGGCTACAGAGGGGAGAGCTAAAGAAGGAAACTGAAGGAATGATAACAGCGGCACAAGATCAGGCCCTAAGAACCAGATATATTCAAGTACGATAGACGGAAATAACATCTCTCCCATATGTAGGAAGTGCAATACGAAAAAGAAAAATGAAACCATAAAACCACATAGCAAGTGAATGCCCGCACTTGCACAGAACCAGTACAAAAAGAGGCATGATTCAGTGGCAAAAAGCCCTCCACTGAGCCTGTGCAAGAAACATCAGCTACCTTGCAGTAATAAGTGGTACGAGCACCAACCTGAGGGAGTGATAGAAAACGATCAGGCAAAGATCCTCTGGGACTATGGTATCAGAACGGATAGGGAGGTGATACGTGCAAATGACCGACCAGACGTGACGTTGATTGACAAAGTCAAGAAGAAAGTATCACTCATTGATGTCGCAATACATGGACACCAGAGTTGAAGAGAAAGAGAGGGAAAAAATGGATAAGTATCAAGATCTGAAAATAGAAATAAAAGAAGGATATGGGATATGCCAGTGGAAATCGTACCCATAATCATAGGAGCACTAGGCACGATCCCAAGATCCCTGAAAAGGAATCTAGAAAAGCTAGAGGCTGAAGTAGCTCCAGGTCTCATGCAGAAGAGTGTAGATCCTAGAAACGGCACACATAGTAAGAAAAGTGATGGACTCCTAAGGAGGCAGGATACAACCGGAACCCCACACTATAAATACCACCCAGTCGAATTGGAGGACTGTGAATAGAGCAAAAAAAAAAAAAAATACTAATGATAATCTAATAATAATAAATCATTAATCAATAATTCATAATAGATAATAATAAAACTTTTTATGAATATGCATAACCTCAGTAAAGTATAATCAATCATATAATAATAATAATAATATAATAAAATAATAATAAAACTCTCATCAGGGGCAAATATTATGGGGTTGTTTAATCCAATATGTATTTTTGGGGGAGAGGGCGGGTGGCGGGATGGGGGGGGAGGGGGGTATGAGTGGAAGGAATATCGCTTCATTGTTATTGTATTAATATGTGTTAGGAGTGTTTATTGGGTGTGCTGGTGGATTGTGGGAAATTGTATACATATATATATATATATATATATATATATATATATATATATATATATATATATATATATATATAATATAGGGATGCACCGATACCAAATTTTTGGCTGATACCAATACCGATACCTGTTACCTCCCTACTACTGTTATTTAGGAGAGTATATATTGTTACTAAAATCATTCTTGTTCTCTGGTTATTGTATATCAAAGGTTCAAAAGTTGAAAGGTCATATAATAGGGTTATATTATATAAACTGCACGTGTCTAATTCCAAATTGCTGATAGAGATAGACACAACCATAGTTAATTGAAATTAGAATGACAATAATAAATTGTCAAATACTCTGTACAGCATTAAGATACCATCTGCTTTTAAATGATAAACAATATACAATGATATGCCTATTTATAGTTTGTTTGGTGGGCTTTGTTAATATATAAGGCAGTCCCTGGCTTACAACAGTTTCGACTTACGACGTTCCGAGGTTATGACACTTTTCAGTTATATTCATCAGAATTTATTTCCAGGTTTACGACACATGTACCAGGGTAACATCGCATACGACGCCAATCCGACGTAAGAAATATAACCCCAAAAAGGCAGAATAATCAAATTTTGAGTTTTTTTTTTGTGTGAAAATGCAATACAAATTCAGTTTACTTAGTTTTCTATTCAACCAAAGCATTAAAAGTAAGATTTTCTTAGGATTTTTGACGATCTTCAATGATATTCCGGCTTACGACGCGTCTCAAGAACGGAATCCCCGTCATAAACCGAGGACTGCCTATACATTTTAGGAAGCCTAGAAGGGTTTTAAATTCCTATACTAATGACAAAAGTATCGGTTGGTATCGGCCAGAAATTCACTGTTATTGATACCGATACTACAAAAACTAGCCGACACCACCGATACCAATACTTGGGCATATCCCTAATAAAAAATCCAGCACTATTTCACATAAGCTACGATAGATAAATCATCAAAACCAAAGAGAGAAAAAAGAAAAAAGTTCCAAGATAAATTTCTATTTTGAAATGAAACAATCTCCGCTTATTTTATTTTTGATGATCTTGAAATGGACATTTATTCTCATTTATTTCTGGTCTATTTTTGAAACTAATTAATTTCCATTAATTTCATTTTTAATTCTATTTTTTATTTTGAAAGCGGGACCAACATTGGTCGCTCTTTGCAAACAGCGGTGTTGTATTAATTTTGGGAAATGCGTCGAACGACAGAGCATCTGATGGGAGTTTCATTAATCTTGAGGGAAACTTGATGTATTATTGGAAAGTAATTAAGCCTGGGTGGACATTCTCTCTCTCTCTCTCTCTCTCTACCGTCGCTTCTCCTCTCATGCAGACATTACTCCTAAAACGGATGGCAAGTCTGGTGTGGGATCCCTGTAATAGACATACTTATTTAACTCTCTCTCTCTCTCTCTCTCTCTCTCTCTCTCTCTCTCTCTGCGACAATACTCCTAAAACGGTGGCAATTCTGGATGTGGGTCTGTAATAGACATAATTATTTAAACTCTCTCTCTCTCTCTCTCTCTCTCTCTCTCTCTCTCTCTTGTTTACAATATAAGGATAATAAAGTTTCATGAATGATAAAAATAACTCCTTACAACACTCAAAAATCTGATGAAAAATATAATCAAACCCGAAATTTCTTTTGAAATAGATCAGAATCCCTCATTAATAAAATATGATTTCCTCCCAAAATTAAAAGGTTTGTTTTTTCTATTGCTCAATTTATGTGGCACGGGCTCTTGCTCCTAAAAGGAAGATGAAAAGAACTTAAAAAAAAGTTTGAAGTGAAACATCAAGCTTACAATAAAATTTTTTTAAAGAGACCACAATTTTGTTTTAATAATGTATGATTTCCCTAAAAAAATAAAGACTTGTTTTTCCTGTTGCTCAATTTATGTAACACGGACTCTTGCTCCTAAAAGGAAGAGTAAAAGGTGTAAAGAAAGTTTATAACTAAGCAAAAAAACACACATTTTTTAAATAGACCACAATTATTTATTAATAAGATATGGTTTACAATTACTTATTAATAAGATATGGTTTACCCCCCAAACTTGAAGGGTTTGTTTTTGCTGCTATTGAGTTTAAAGAGTTTATAACTAAACCTAAAACAAAAAAAATTATTTTTTTAAATAGACAACAATTTCTTATCAATAAAATATGAATTCCGCCCCCCCCCCAAAGATGGAAGACTTACTTTTGCTGCTGCTCAATTCAAGTGGCACGGGCTCTTGCTCGTAAAGGAAGATGAAAATGTATAAAGCGAGTTCGTATTTAAACTTCACACGGTTTGTTAAAAGGGAGAACGAAAAGCGTTTGGTGGAACCCTCAGAGCAATTTCGACTTTCAAGATGAAACTCGTCTTGGCGTGAGGGACTTTTGAGACTAAGGAGACGCCGTCATCATCAGAAGGTCTTCGTCTTGATATTCCCTTTGAAATTTGAGCTACTCTTTCCTTGCTATTTTCTCTCTATACTTTAGTGTCTTTATTTGTGCTTTTCATTTGTCGGACTTTTAACTGTTTCTCTTACGATATTGGGAATAAGTTTCCTGAGTTTTTCTTATCCTGATGTCGTGCAATTAGAACTTCTTCAGAAGTTCAAGATGTAGATGCAATGCATCGCTACCCTACTGCTATTCTCCTTATATTTTGGTATATGTTTATCTCTTCATTAATTTATTCATTTAATATATATTTATTTTTATATGTGGGATCGCTCTCTCTCTCTTTTTTTAATGTATTTCCCTTTTACCTACTCTTACTTCTTTCGAAAGAACATCATAATATTCTTGTAAGCTTGAATTTCAAGTCAGTGGCCCCTTTGGTGGGCTTGTTCCATCTGAATAGGGTTCTCCATCTTCTGAATAATAATAATAATAATAATAATAATAATAATGTTTGTTAAGAAATTCACAATTCCGTGAAAACAAATTGTTTAAAAAATATCCACAATTATATATAAAAATATTTTTACATGGAAATATATTTTTATATATAATTGTGGATATTTTTTAAACAATAATAATAATAATAATAATAATAATAATAATAATAATAATAAAATAATAATAATAATAATAATAATAATAATAATAATAATGGCATGGATGGACTATAAGAAAGCCTTCGACATGATACCACACACATGGCTAATAGAATGCCTGAAAATATATGGGGCAGAGGAAAGGAAAACACCATCAGCTTCCTCAAAATTACAATGCGCAACTGGAATACAATACTTACAAGCTCTGGAATAAGACTACTATGAGATTCAGGGCCTCTGTAACACGGTTTTTTCGCAATAACTTTTTATCTATGCATTTCATAGATATAATGCTTATTCAGAATACACATTATATCTACACATAAATTTTGACTGTATTCTGCATTACGTAGGTTGAATAAAATTTGGTACTTACAATGTAAAAGTGACCTCTTTTGAAGACGGGCCAAACTTACTCAGAGAAAAGGTTTCGAACGCACTCGTTACGTAACTTATGACAGCATTTCTTCCCTCTTTCTCGATGGATAATTGGCTATACGTAACAAAGGCTATACCTCTGGCAACAATGACAAACAAATTTAAATACAAGCAAAGCAGCACACCTTTATGAATTCTGAACCTCTCCACTGATAATTGTCATAATGAACAAACCAACAAAATATATTAATAAATACAAAAACACTTCGATTATTAGTCTAACTCCCAAAATAAGTTTCCTAAGAAATTACAGTCTGCTTTATAGGTCACAATCAGATTGACAAGATGTAGGGAATAGATGGTAATTTTCAAAAACATAGTAGATAAGCTTGTTTTGATAACTGCTATATCCAATGTCATGCAATTTTTATTTATTTGCTATCTACCTATTTTGGCTTTAAACCTTCACCAATAATTATCGTCAGAATGATAACTTCATGAGGCTCCACCCACTTTGGCCTCGTTATAATTCAGGATAACATCTGAAATGCTGATCATGGACATTGTTTAGGATTAGAAAATTTAACTTCTGGCTATAAAAACTCATTTCTCGAGTAGTTGTAAGAAGTGCTAAATGATCCTCAAGGATCCCAGCAGTTAGCCTAAACGTTCAATTCATGTATATTACTGCTATACTGTTGCGGCACTACTGCTACAGTAGTATTACTACGCTAGCACAGATACCCCACCCACATCTATGTATCGTTCCGCCATTCATAAAGTCTTTGGGTTTCAGAGCCGATGGAACAAGGTGAATGGGTTTCTGTCTAGTGGATGGGCGGCGCAACATTTCGTAAAAAGGTGTTTACTTTGCTTACGTAATGAATGTTTTTCGACTCTTGGCTCGTAATCATTGGCCATGGCGTCGGCTAGATAATTTTTACTCTGTAAAAATTAAAACTATCGGGTTTAGGTTATTGATATTGCTGACAAAATTTGTGTGTGGTTGTAAAATATACATATGTCAACTTTCAGCTACATCCGATGCTTTGACAAGGAGCAAAGTCCAAAAAACCGTGTTACAGAGGCCCTGAATCTCATAGTAGCAGAGGTTAATATCAGGAGAGGGATCTTCAAGGGCGACTCACTGTCCCCACTACTCTTCGTAGTAGCCATGATTCCCATGACAAAAGTACTACAGAAGATGGATGCCAGGTACCAACTCAAGAAAAGAGGCAACAAAATCAACCATCTGATGTTCATGGACGACATCAAGCTGTATGGTAAGAGCATCAAGGAAATAGATACCCTAATCCAGATTGTAAGGATTGTATCTGGGGACATCAGGATGGAGTTTGGAATAGAAAAATGCGCCTTAGTCAACATACAACAAGGCAAAGTAACGAGAACTGAAGGGATAAAGCTACCACATGGGAGCAACATCAAACACATAGATGAGGCTGGATACAAATACCTGGGAATAATGGAAGGAGGGGATATAAAACACCAAGAGATGAAGGACACGATCAGGAAAGAATATATGCAGAGACTCAAGGCGATACTCAAGTCAAAACTCAACGCCGGAAATATGATAAAAGCCATAAACACATGGGCAGTGCCAGTAATCAGATACACCGCAGGAATAGTGGAATGGACGAAGGCAGAACTCCGCAGCATAGATCAGAAAACCAGGAAACATATAACAATACACAAAGCACTACACCCAAGAGCAAATACGGACAGACTATACATAACATGAAAGGAAGGAGGGAGAGAACTACTAAGTATAGAGGACTGCGTCAACAACGAGAACAGAACACTGGGGCAATATCTGAAAACCAGTGAAGACGAGTGGCTAAAGAGACTAATAAAAGTAGACGAAGACCCAGAAATATACAGAGACAGGAGAATGACAAACAGAACAGAGGACTGGCGCAACAAACCAATGCACGGACAATACATGAGACAGACTAAAGAACTAGCCAGCAATGACACATGGCAATGGTTACAGAGGGGAGAGCTAAAGAAGGAAACTGAAGGAATGATAACAGCGGCACAAGAGCAGGCCCTAAGAACCAGATATGTACAAAGAACGATAGACGGAAATAACATCTCTCCCATATGTAGGAAGTGCGATACGAAAAATGAAACCATAAACCACATAGCAAGCGAATGCCCGGCACTCGCACAGAACCAGTACAAAAAGAGGCATGATTCAGTGGCAAAAGCCCTCCACTGGAGCCTGTGCAAGAAACATCAGCTACCTTGCAGTAATAAGTGGTACGAGCACCAACCTGAGGGAGTGATAGAAAACGATCAGGCAAAGATCCTCTGGGACTATGGTATCAGAACAGATAGGGTGATACGTGCAAATAGACCAGATGTGACGTTGATTGACAAAGTCAAGAAGAAAGTATCACTCATTGATGTCGCAATACCATGGGACACCAGAGTTGAAGAGAAAGAGAGGGAAAAAATGGATAAGTATCAAGATCTGAAAATAGAAATAAGAAGGATATGGGATATGCCAGTGGAAATTGCACCCATAACCATAGGAGCTCTAGGCACAATCCCAAGATCCCTGAAAATGAATCTAGAAAAAGTAGAGGCTGAAGTAGCTCCAGGACTAATGCAGAAGAGTGTGATCCTAGAAACGGCGCACATAGTAAGAAAAGTGATGGACTCCTAAGGAGGCAGGATGCAATCCGGAACCCCACACTATAAATACCACCCAGTCGAATTGGAGGACTGTGATAGAGCAAAAAAAAAAAAAAAAAAAAAAAAAATAATAATAATAATATTTAGGAAGCAGACGCTCTCTCAAGCATACTTTATTAAAAGTAATGGCTACTTCTGTAGCGTTATACTTGTTGAGATTCTTCTCTATTTTACGAATATCGGCTTTTTCCGTGCTATTTAAACAGGCTCGTAGAGCGCCTATAGAGATCATGATCAAATACAGTGTCAAAATAGGTGTATACATTTGAACTTTACAGATAAACTATGATGCCATAATCATCAGTCATTAATAATTCTTTCTCTCTCTCTCTCAGTAGTAGTAGTCATCTTGCTTGGTGAGACGTTCCTGCGCGAAGTCAGATTAATCAACAGATATCACAAGTTTAACATACGTCTAGAATTTGAGAAATATCTAGAAGTGTTCGTGAACTATCGGTGATAAGATTAGTGTGAAAATAGTAGGATAAAGCGTCTTCTAAGTTAGTTTATCAAGTGAAATACTGTAAATCAGAACAAGATGGCAGTAAGTTCCAACTGCGGAAAAAAATGGCGAGATTTAGCTTGCTTGGCAGATTCGCAATACGATGAGGTAGCAGGAAGGGAACTGGCATTTCTGATCTATGAAATCAGCAACAGTCCTAACCAAAAAGATACAAAAGCATTCATAGATATATTAGAAGGATACAATCCTTCAAACTGGAACAAATCAACTGAAAACATCTTGAAAATAATTGAAGAAGTTCCAAATAAAATCCAAATGGTCAAGAGACTCATAAGAAAATATACATAAACCAACATATTCCGACAAAGAAAATGAATAAAGTGAACCTTGTGAATATCCTAATTGATGCATTAGGAAAAGAATGCCAAAGGCATGTAAACTGTGTAAGGTGTGGTATAGCATAGTTAATCCACAAAACCTAATCAGAAAATGTGCTGCATGCAACATTCCGACCCATCCACAGTGTGCTGAGTTAATGCAAGATATGAGAAAAGACACAAGAATTTTTTGCTCAACATGTCTACCATGGATAGACAATGTTATTAATTCAAGATTGAATGTACAAATAGTTGAGGATGAAGAAAAAAGAAGAGGAAGAGGAAGAAGAAGAGAAGAAGAGGAAAAGGAAAATGTAAGAGAAGGTAAACAAAATCTGAAATTGACAGAAAAAGATAAGGAAAAACAAAGAACAAGATAAAAGTATGGATGCAGAGATACTCATTGATACTACATATGAGGCTATAAAGCAGCATACCTACGAAGAAATAAATTACGATATGACAACACAAAAGAAAATGCCGAAGAGGCTCTACCCAGATCTACACAATGACGGGAAAGGAAAAAAACAGGAAAAAATATACAAAAAAGACAAAGTCTGCAACCTTTTGAAAAGAGGGAATTGCAGATTTGGAGAAAAATGTTACTACAAACATCCTAAGGTATGTCACAACTATGAAATATATGGTAAATGTGCATACCTAGATGGATATGAGGATGATTGCAGAGATCTACATCCAAAAGTATGTAAAAACCTAAAAGAAGGAAAGGATGTAAGTTCGACAAAAAATGTAAATATATGCACCCTGTAGCCATGAAAAATAATCAAATAAATAACCAATCAAGTAATAAAATCCAAAATAAGAAAGAAACAAATAAAGAGAGGAATGAAGAATATCAGGTAAAAGAAAAAAGCAAGCCATCAACGAGATATGCAGAGGTGTCAGCAAAAAATTTCAATGCATCAGCTCCAAGATTCTACTCAAGAGATAATAACTGTTTTTATTATGCAAGAGGATATTGCAGATATGGAGAAAATTGCAGATTCAGACCAAAATGAATAATTATGATGAAGGAAGAACAAATATTATGGAAAAGGAAAATTTGATTTTTTAATGTCAGAAATTTTCTTGAAATGAAAAAAAGAACAACATACCAGAACAGGAAAGAAAGACATGGGAAAATCCTTATTACTACCAATATTAAATGAAGGAGAAAACACGCAAACCATCATAGTGATGAATGCACAGGGTTTAGTTACAAGTAACTCAAAAAGAAAAATAGAGTACTTAGAAGAACTAACCCAAATTGAAAAGAAAATACATATAATGAATATAAGTGAAACCTGGTATTCCCAAAGAGACTGGGAATGATGATCAAATAAAAGGGTTCCAAACTTATAGATCAGATAGAAAAAATAGGAATCAAGGGGGAACCGCAATATATGGGAAAGACAAAAAACAAGGAAAAATATATGAGAAATATAGTGACTCAGAATGTGAACTAATAGCGTAGAATTTGAATCTGAAAAATTAATGAACATAGTAATATATAGACCTCCTAATACTAAAGAGTTTGACTTAATAATAGAAAAATTGGATGATATATGTAGAAATCACAAGGACTGGACTATTCTCCTATCTGGAGACTTCAACTTTCCTTTCGTAGACTGGAAAGAACGAATAGGAGATTGTGGATGTACTTATACATATAAAAAAGAGAGTAATAGTAGTGCAGAAGATAAGAGGCAATTCGAAAGCTATTAGATATGCTACTAGAATACAACATTCAACAAATAAATCACCTGCCAACAAGAAAGGAAAAATACTTTATTTAGACCTAGTATTTGTGAACGAGATGAACTTAATGTTAAAGAAATAATAGTTTATAATGCGAGTATTTCAGACCATAATGTCATAGAATTAACAGTCCATTCCAAACAGCAAAGTGAAAATAGAGATAATTCAAGAAATGAAAAAGTGGGAAGGATATGGAAAATACAACTTCTATAGTAAAAATATAAAAATGGTCAAGAAAATAAATGAAGAATTAAACAAAGATTGGGAATAACATTTTCGTAAGTGATGACATAAAGGTAAATACGGAGATATTATATATTAGAGAAAATAGTGGATAAATATATACCGAAGAAGAAAAGTAAACATCAGTCATGCATACCAAGAGACAGAAGGATCTTGTTCCAGAAAATCAGAAAGTGGAAAAAAGGTCTTGCAAAAGAAAAAAATGCATGGAAAGTTATAGAACTGAAAAGTAAGATAGAAAATGCAGAACAAAAGATTATACAATCAAAAGAAAAGTGAAAGACGGGATTTGAAAGAAAAAAACCCTATTAAATATCAAGCAAAATCCCAAACTATTATACTCATATGCGAAGATGATGATAAAAGAAGAATAGAAATATGGCCCTCTAAGAATTGGAAGGGAGATTAGACGAATGAAAAAAAGAAATTTGCAACATATTAGCAGAACGATATAGAGAGAATTCACCCCTAGAATAGATAATGAAGATAATGATATAGAAGTAAGGGATGAAAATAGTGAATATTTAGCTGACATAGATATTGTGCAGGCTATTAATGAAATTAAAAATGGAGCTGCTGCAGGGCCTGATGGAGTGCCTGCTATTTTGTTAAAGAAAGTAGCTCATTCTATCGCAAAGCCACTTGCAATATTATTAAGACAAAGTGTAGATACAGGCAAGATTTATGATGAGCACAAATTAGCATATATTACCCCTACTTTCAAAAGTGGATCAAGACTAGAGGCAAGCAATTATAGGCCTGTGAGTCTAACATCACATATTATGAAAGTGTATGAAAGGGTAATGAAGAAAAATATTATGAAACATTTAATCAAAAATAATTTGTTTACTAAAGGACAACATGGTTTCGTACCCGGAAAAAGTACACAAACCCAACTGTTAGTCCACCGTGAGAACATATTCAAAAATATGAAAAGCGGAAATGAAACAGATGTGGTTTATTTAGACTTTGCAAAAGCTTTTGACAAAGTAGACCATAATATATTAGCGAAGAAAAATTAGAAAACACAATATCGTGGATAAAGTAGGAAGATGGTTAAAAGAATTTTTACACAACAGAAAACAGATAGATATTGCAACGACGAGAAATGGGATGAAGCCAAGGTAATATCCGGTGTGCCGCAAGGTACGGTGTTAGCTGCAATACTGTTTGTTATTATGATTGAAGACATAGACAGTAATGTTAAGGATTCGGTAGTGAGTAGTTTCGCAGATGACACAAGAATAAGTAGAGAAATTACTTGTGATGAAGATAGGAACGCTCTACAAAGAGACCTTAACAAAGTATATGATTGGGCAGAGGTAAATAGGTATGGTATTTAACTCTGATAAATTTGAATCAATTAATTATGGAGACAGAGAAAGAAAGCTATATGCATATAGGGGACCTAATAATGAGACAATCACAAATAAGGAAGCAGTTAAAGACCTTGGTGTGATGATGAATAGGAACATGTTATGCAATGATCAAATAGCAATTCTGTTGGCAAAATGTAAAGCAAAAATGGGAATGTTGTTACGGCACTTCAAAACAAGAAAAGCTGAACACATGATTATGCTTTATAAAACATATGTTCGTAGTCCACTTGAATATTTCAATATGATATGGTACCCACACTATCAAAAGGATATTGCACAAATAGAGAGTGTACAAAGGTCCTTTTACAGCTAGAATAGAAGAAGTTAAAGACCTTGACTACTGGGAAAGACTACAATCCTTAAACTTATATAGTCTAGAAAGGAGAAGAGAACGCTACATGATAATTCAGGCATGGAAACAGATAGAAGGAATAGCAGAAAATATCATGGAACTAAAAATATCAGAAGAGCAAGCAGAGGTAGATTAATAGTGCCCAAAACTATACCAGGAAAAATAAGGAAAGCACACAGGACATTAATCCACTACGCACAGCATCGATATGCAGCGTCTATTCAATGCGTTGCCAGCTCATCTGAGGAATATATCAGGAGTGAGCGTAGATGTGTTTAAGAATAAGCTCAACAAATATCTAAACTGCATCCCAGACCATCCAAGATTGGAAGAATGCAAAATATACCGGAAGATGTACTAGCAACTCTCTGGTAGACATTAGAGGTGCCTCACACTGAGGGACCTGGGGCAACCCGAACAAGATGTAAGGTCTGTAAGGTAAGGTAAGGACTCTCTCTCTCTCTCTCTCTCTCTCTCTCTTTAAAGCAATCTTTCGTCTGGAGCTGCCAGACATCCTCGGGCTGGGAAGCTGAGGGTGGACTGATCTTGATATGGTGTCCGTCCTCCTTATATTCGGGGTTGATAGCAGGGGGTCTGCCCCATGCTGTCTCCTATTGGCTGGTGGCGTTTGAGTCTTCGTTTTCATTGGTGGCTTGAGCCAGGTATCAAGCCACTTTCTCCGAGTCGATGGTTGCGATGTTGTAGGTCCTGCAGCCATCTAGACCTCCTGAGCAGCGCAGTAATGTTGATGGGCGTTGTGCTACGCTGCGGGACGTCACGGCTAATTTGATTTCCATCGGCTGCAGGAGTACCTCGTTCGGGGGCATTGTCTCCCGTAAGGTTGTCGTGATTGGTGGTGTCATTGTTGGTGGCAGGTCTTCTCATAATCATAGGGAGGAGAAATTCTTCCTGCGTTGTATTCAGTGTAGGTTATACTTGCTGGATGAGAAGCGCCTTTAGTAGGCGTAACCGACGGGAATCAAGGGCCTTCCCGATGATCTTCGTGTTTTGTATGATGACATCCCGGGAGATGGCCTCTTGATGTTTGGTGTGGGCATGATTCTTGATAGCCCCCTCTTGGGCGTGGCATGAGAGTCTCTTCGACAGGCGCATGGTAGTCGTACCTTTGTAGGTGGCGCTGCATTCGCGGACTGGTCATGTATACTGGTACACTACATGCGTCTGCTTCAGGGGTTTTGTACCTGTGGAGAGGGGTTATTTTTCATAATAAGGTTGCTTGTCCTCCGATTCTGGTAATATATGATTAAGTTGATATTCTTGGTGTCGTCGGTCGGGGATACATTTTCAGAAATAACTTTCTTAATGGAGTTGCCTCAACATACCCGAAGCCTTGCTCTGTATGCTGCTGGAGATCTGCACGAAGTAGGCCCCTTTCTCCACCCACCATGACCAGATGTTCCGCTAGAAGGATGGCGTGGAGGTGGGCTCCCCACTGGGAGTCATTCTTTGCTAACTTTTATATAGGCACCGTGGAGGAACGGGACTTCACCAGGACGCAGCAACCCCGCAGATATGGACGTTATATTAACGACATCTTTGTGCAAGTCGACGCCGAGGATGAGGTAGAAGCTCTCCGTCAAGCATGTCAACAGTGCAGTATGTTGAATTACAAAGTTGAATACAGCTCCGACGATTGGCTCCCCTTCCTCGATGTCCTTGTAATCAAGACGGAAGACGGTCTCCGTACTTCCGTCTACACAAAGAAGACTAATCTTGGACTTTGCCTCAGCGGTGACAGCGAGTGCCCCGCCAAACTCTAAAGCACCACCGTTAGGGCCTTTGTCAGGAGAGCCCTCTCCCACTGCTCGACCTGGCAGGACACTCACCAGGAACTCGACCCCGCCTCCCAAGTACTTATGAATAACGAATATTCAAATAAATTAATCAGTAAGGAAGTCCGCACAGCCCTGGAGAAATGGTACGGTAGTGAAAACCCGCATCCCCACCCCCAGGATAATATCAAGCTGTATTACAAAGCCTTCATGAGTTCCCATTACCGTGAAGAAGAGGACTCCATTAAGAAAATTATTTCTGAAAATGTATCCCCGACTGACGACACCAAGAATATCGACTTAATCATATATTACCAGAATCGGAGGATGTGCGACCTTATTTTGAAAAATAACCCCTCTCCACAGGCACGAGACCCCCTGAAGCAGACGCATGTAGTGTACCAGTATACATGCCCAGTCCGCGAATGCAGCGCCACCTACGTAGGTATGACTACTATGCGCCTGTCGAAGAGACTCTCATGCCACGCCCAAGAGTGGGCTATCAAGAATCACGCCCGCACTAAACATCAAGAGGCCATCTCCCAGGATGTCATACAGAACACGAAAATCATCGGGAAGGCCCCTGATTCCCGTTGGTTGCGCCTACTGAAGGCGCTTCTCATCCAGCAAATATAACCTACGCTGAATACGACTCAGGAAGAATTTCTCCTCCCTACGAGCATGAGAAGACCTGCCACTAACAATGACACCACCGATCACGACAACCCTACGGAAGACAACGCCCCCGAACGAGGTACTCCTGCAGCCGATGGAAATCAAATTAGCCGTGACTTCCCGCAGCGTAGCACAACGCCCATCAATGTTACAGTGCCGCTCAGGAGGTCTAGACGGCTGCAGGACCTACAACATTGCAACCATCGACTCGGAGAAAGTGGCTTGAGACCTGGCTCAAGCCACCAATGAAAACGAAGACTCACCGCCACCAGCCAATAGGAGATCAGCATGGGGCAGACCCCCTGCTATCAACCTCGAATACAAGGAGGACACACCACACCAAGATCAGTCCACCCTCAGCTTCCCAGCCCGAGGATGTCTGGCAGCTCCAGACGAAAGCTTACTTTAAGAACGAGTGAGAGAGAAATGACTATGGTATCATAGTTTATCTGTAAAGTTCAAATATATACACCTATTTTGACACTGTATTTGAACATGATCTCTATAGGCGCTCTACTAGCCTGTTTAAGTAGCACGGAAAAAGCCGCTATTCGTAAAATAGAGAAGAATCTCTACAAGTGTAACGTTGCTGAAGTAGCCATTACTTTTGATAAAATACTAATGATGATAATAATAGTGGTTGCAGGTCCACAATAATACAGCATGTGAGGGTTGATGGTCTTTAAAATAAATATTAAAAGCTTTTGAACCTTTTGCTAGGTTCATCCTCAGTCCAGTGAACTTTATGACTTTAAAGATTCTTCTAAGTAAACGTGAACAGAACAATTCCACAACGAAGAGCGGAAATGAAAGAAGCGCTCAACAGCCAAGCTAGGTAATTTGAAGTCATAATGTTCACTTGAGTGAGGATGAACCTAGCAAAAGGTTCGAAAGCTTTTGATATTTATTAACGACCATCAACTCTCACATGCTATAATATTGTGGACCTGCAACCATTATTATTATTATTATTATTATTATTATTATTATTATTATTATTATTATTATTATTATTATTATTATTATTATTATTATTATTATTATTCAGATGATGGAACAAGCCCACCAAAAGGGACACTATAGACTTGAAATTCAAACTTCCAAGGAATATTATGGTGTTCATTCGAAAGAAGTAAGATTAGGTAAAGAGAAAATACATGAAAAAAAGAGATCCCACTTATTAAAAAAAAGAGAAATAAATATCAATGAATTAATGAGGAGCTAAACATGCATTAAAAAACAAGGAGAATAGCATTAGTGTAGCGATGTATTGCATCTCCTCTTAAAGTTCCAATTGCACGATATCTGGATAAAAAAAAAAAAAAAAAACAGGGAAACCTATTCCCAATCGTAAGAAACAGTTCAAAGTGCGACAAATGAAAAGCATAAATAAAAACACGAAAGTATAAAAGAATAATAGCAAGGAAAGAGTAGCTCAAATTTCAAAGGGAATATCTAGATGAAGACCTTCTGATGATAACGGCGTCTCCTTAGTCTCAAAAGTCCCTCACGCCAAGATGAGTTTCGCCTTTCGAGTCGAAATTGCTCTGAGGGTTCCACCAACCGCTTTGCCTTCTCCCTTTTAACAAACCGTGTGAAGTTTAAATACGAACTCGCTTTACACATTTTCATATTCCTTTTACGAGCAAGAGCCCGTGCCACTTGAATTGAGCGGCAGCAAAAGCAAGTCTTCCATTTTTGGAGACAAATCATATTTTACTTATAAAAATTGTGGTCTAAAAAAATGTGTTTTAGGTTTAATCATAAATTTCATTACACATTTTCATCTTCCTTTGCGAGCAAGAGCCCGTGCTACTTAAACTGAATAGCAGCAAAAACAAGCCCTTCAAATTTTTGGGGGAAATTATATCTTATTCACAAGAAATTTTGGTCGATTTAAAAAATGAGTGTTATAGGTTTCATTATACTTTCTTTTACACCTCTTCATCTTCCTTTTACGAGCAAGAGCCCGTGCCACTTGAATTGAGCGGCAGTAAAAGCAAGTCTTCCATTTTTGGGGAAAAATCATATTTTATTGATAAGAAATTGTGGTCTATTTAAAAAAATGTTTTAGATTCAATTATAAATATTCTTTTACACCTTTTCGTCTTCCTTTTAGGAGTAAGAGCCCATGCCATATAGATTGAATAGCAGAAAAAACAAGTCTTCCATTTATGGGAGGAAATCATATTTTATCAATAAAGGTATTTTTGTCTATTTCGAAAATAATTTTACGGTTTTGATTATATTTTTCATCTCATTTTAGAGTGTTTTGAGAAGTTATTTTTCTCATCATTAATGAAGCTTTATTCTACCTTAAAATGTAAGTAGGAGAGAGAGAGAGAGAGAGAGGAGCGGGAGGAGGGAGAATTAGAAGAGATGATCGGGAGAGATGGCCGAAGAGAGGTACGATACGAGAACGAGAGAGAGAGAGAAGAGGAGAAGAGAGAGAGAGAGAGAGAAGAGACTTGGTGATTCCATGCCGAGGAGTTTGATTTAAAACGACTTTTATTTCATACGAGTTCCATTTTTAACTTTCTTTTCAACTGGTCACGTACTCTCTCTCTCTCTCTCTCTCTCTCTCTCTCTCTCTCTCTCTCTCTCTCTCTCTCTCTCTCATTTTTCTTAAAACTATACTGACGTATATTCATCTCTCTCTCTCTCTCTCTCTCTCTCTCTCTTCTCTCTCTCTCTCTCTCTTATCTTCTTCCTCTTCTTCTTTTAATTATGACTACTGACTTATATTATTATATATATACTATATATATATATATATATATATATATCTCTCTCTCTCTCCTCTTCTTTTTAAATTATACTGACGTATATTCATTTCTCTCTAATTTTTCTTAAAACTATACTGACGTATTTTCATCTCTCTCTCTCTCTCTCTCTCTCTCTCTCTCTCTCTCTCTCTCTCTCTCTCTCTCTCTCTCTCTCATTTTTAAAAACTATACTGATGTATATTCATCTCTCTCTCTCTCTCTCTCTCATTTTTTAAAACTATACTGACGTATTTTCATCTCTCTCTCTCTCTCTCTCTCTACCTCCTGTGTGAGGTCACGTCAATATAAATCACCCTAAAGGACAGGGACATGTGTAAATCTCTCTCTCTCTCTCTCCTCTCTCTCTCTCTCTCTCTCTCTCTCTCTAACTCTCTCCCTTTTATTTACTCATATATAAAATAAAGGTTTTTACAGAATAAATGTGTAAACAAACTCAAAATCACTTACAGGTGAACTGGCGCTTACATTTCAAGGTAAATAAATATCATATTATTCTCTTCTACAATACTTCTCTTATCATTGTTTCTTAAACTCTTATCACATTTTGATTTTGTCTAGTTTTTTAACGTTATTGCTACCTTCCGTCTCTGTCATATGCACAGTATTAAAGTAACGTTGGGTCTGTGCATGTATATGTTCACACACACACACAAACACACACGCACACACATATATATATAATATATATATACACACACATGGGTAGGGAAACAATTATTGGTAAAGTATTGTTGTAAGAAGACAATTTCTTGGTGAAAGAGGTTCCAGTCCGATGTTAAAGATAATGCACGATGTATAAGAGTGTAGATAGATGTTCAGTTTAAAATTGATAAACAAAAGCTATAAAAATTAGACCCCAGACCAGTAAAAGTTTCTTTCTGAATATAGATGTGTTAAAATTGTCATTACCTTTGGTTACGAGTATATCTAAAAATGCTAGCTTGGATTCGTGTTCTTTTCTATTGTGAAAGTGATGTGGTGATGATAGGAATTACAAAATTCTAAGAAGCGTTCAGCATCTCAAAAAACCTTCTAAACTTCTAAATAAAATTCTCCAAAACTAGGCCAAGTGTTTTGGACGTTCCTAAACTGCCCATTCTATGCAACATTTCCTTTCTTATATGAAGATAAATTTCGAAGGGATTCTTGAAAACCGTCCAAAAATACATTGGGGCCATCAATCTAAAATTAATACCCAAGAACCCTAAAAATATTGGCTCTCTTTTTAGATTCAAGGATCGGCTACCGCCTTTGATGTCGTCTGGTGTTGTCTACGAGTACAACTGTCCTAAATGTAATTTGGGAAAATATATTGGATCCACCACACGGCGGTTCTCAGGGTGAGGGCCGATTCCCATAGAGGAATAAGTTATAGAACTGGATGTCGATTGACAAATCCGGAATCCTCTAATATACGTAGCCATACAATTAAATGCAAAACTGAAATCATCTATGAAGATTTAAGATCATTGGTTATACAAACAACCCACAAGAACTACTTATCCTCGAAACATTAAATATCAAACAACGAGTTCCTTCTCTGAACTGCCAAACAACCGCTGTTCCCTTGTATCTTTCTTAACTCTTTGCCTCTCTCAAAAATTTGTGTATGTTTTGTTCTTAGTGCGTCTTTATCCTCTGTAATGGTAGGTTAACCTCCAGTATTTTGTATTCATTTATTATTAGCAATTTTTTTTTTTTTTTTTTTTTTTTTTTTTTTTTTTTTTTTTTTTTTTTTTTTTTTTTTTTTTTTTTTTTTTTTTTAAGTGTGTCTGTATTTAAGTATGTGTTTTGAATTTTACTATTTTGTTTCTAAGTGCGTCTTTGTTCACGTATGTTTTCTGCTCTTAACAATTTTTACTTTTTATTTCGTTTTTATCAGTTTCCTTCGTCCGCTTTTAAAATTAAAGTTTTGTATATAGCTCTTTTAATTTTATATTTATATTGATATATTGTATTTTATTGTTGTAGATATCCCTGATGATGTGATTATGAATCACGAAAGCTTGGAAGAAATGGATACTGTGTCTTCTGCTTCTGAATTCCTGCCCTTGATCTTGATGAGAATGTGATGTGCGATGAGTTCGCCCTTCCCCCTGATTATATAGATACATCTCATACATACATACATCATACATACAACATACATACATACATACATACATAAAATACTACATACATACATACATACATACTACATAACATACATACTACATACATACATACTACATACATACATACATAAACTACATACATACATATATACATACATAAATAACCTTAATTATAATCTAGGTGCAGGTATATCATACATCCTTCGGTGCATCTTCAGTCTGTTGAGATAAAAACACATACATATTAACATTCAATAAGAGCAGGATTCTTAATATAGTAAAAAATACAAGACTAAAATTAACTTAAAATTGACAAAAAAGAACTAAAAATTGACAAGTAAAACGAAAAAATAAAAAGTACAAATAAAAAACAAATACCAAGGCGCAACCAACCGTTAGCTGAGAGGGAAGGAGGTAGAATGACTAGACTTGGGCAAGAAGTTAAAACGTTGACTATGCCAGATAAAGCGGAGAAGATGAAACTCCACTATTCAACGAAGGAACAAGACGTTTAATATATAATGACTCTAGAGTGGTTAGGTAATCAGAGTCTTTAACTGAGCCTAAAATAGAGAAGTGTTGTTTCTTAACCTCTATCTTGCAATTGATTGCGTGATTTCTTATGTTTGAGTGTTCAGGCCTACTTCATTTTTGACCCGTCCTAAAACTCAAGCCCATGTGACTTGGCAGTATCTCAATCTGCAGCAGCCCTCTAGTCGATCCAACGTAAATTCCGGGACATCCCGGGCACGTAAATTTGTATACCACTCTAGATCTCATGAACTGCTGCAGACGATCTTTGAAGCAGAAAAAAGAACCTATTTTGCATGGGTTGTTAGATATGAGTTTTATCTTTAGACATGAAATTCCATGTCTAATTTCATGAAAGAGCCCGGGGTGACATTTGTAGAATTTGCGAGGCAGAAGGAACAGTTTTGTGAGGATTGGTTAAAGTCGAAGGATATTGAAAATTTGTCTAAATTAAAGGAATTAATTTTGATAGAAGAGTTTAAAAGGACTGTGACCTGGGAGTTAAAAATACATTTGATGAATTAAAACTGGATCTCCTTACAGGAGATCGCTATTGCGTCGGACGAGTACTCTCTCGCCCACAAACAGGAAAAGTTAACTAGGGAAGTATCCATAAACAATAGGAAATTTTTCAATGGTAGTTGGAGAAGGAATAACCAGAATAGACAACCAGAGTCTTACAAACCCGATTTCGACAGGAATACGAATAATAAGAATAATAGAAATTATAATAATAAAACTAGTAAAGTTGTAAATAATGTTAGTTTTCGTAGTTATGTTAATACCAGTAGGAACGTAGGTAACACTAAGGCTTCAGAGTCAGGAATAGTTTGTTTTTGGTGGCAGTCAGGAGAGGTCATGTTGCAGTCCGCAAATGTTTTCTCGAGAAAGAAATATTTCCAAGAAACCCGAAACCTGTCAGTATTGTAACAGCAGATAAACTGCCTAAGGAAGACGAAACTAGATGACTTACATTTCGTAAGTACATAACAGACGGATTTATTTTCACGGATGAAACTAAACAGATTGGGACAAAAATTAAAGTATTGAGAGATACTGGGGCTGCTCAGTCATTAATTTTACGAGGGTCTGTCCTGGCTGGATATGTTTATAAGAATGATGAGTATGTAGTATTGGGTGGTTTCCGAATACAGTGGATTCATACCCACTAGAAACCTTTTTTTCTAAATACTAATTATTTTTCAGGTGAGGTAAAACTGGCGGTTGTTGATAGTTTGGCAATTCCTAAGATAGATTTAATTTTTGCCAATGATTTGTCCATTACTGATGAATCTTGTATCTTTCCAATTCTGTCTGTGGTCGAAGTAGGGGACGACCACCGCCCTATGAGTGATATTTTTAAACCTATCTCGGTAATAACGAGGTCAAAGGCAAAAGAGGTTGACCTGGCCGGGGTTGATTTGGATTTGGATGCGATTGATGAGCTTCAGAATGACTTTGTGACATATGATACACTTACTTTTCGAGACGTAGAGTGGGATTCCAAGGCTTTTAGAAAAACCCAAACTGTTGAATTTCATGAATTTATTAGTAGTGATAGTAATGATTTATCGAAGCCAGTATTCTGTAAAGAGAGAGATTTACTCTATAGGGTTAGTAGGTCAGCTGATGCACCTGCTGATCAGGTAGAGGTTTCCCTTCAGTTGGTAGTTCCTGAGAAGTATAGGAACAAAATTTTGTTCTTGGCTCATGCAAACAATCTTGCTGGGCATTTTGGGGCCAGAAAAACGTTTCAGAAGGTTGCACGGCATTTTTATTGGCCCCGAATGCGCGGAGATGTAAAGCACTATGTACTGTCTTGCAGGGTTTGTCAGTTGGTGGGGAAGCCCAACCAAAAGATGCCTAAAGCCCCACTTATTCCCATACCTTCAGTTGGGGAGCCTTTTAGAGAGGTGGTGATCGATGTTGTGGGTCCTCTCCCGCGGACGCGCGGGGGCAATGAGTATTTGTTGACAATTGTGGATAGGATGACTCGCTTCCCGGAGGCTGTCCCCCTGAGGAGTATTCGGAGTGAAAAGATTATGGATAATTTAGTTGGCTTCTTTACTAAGTTTGGCATACCTCACACTTTGCAATCTGACTGTGCTACTAATTTCACCAGCAAATATTTTAAGAATAAAATGTCTGAATTAGGGATAAAATACATTACTTCTCCGTATCACCCTGAGAGCCAGGGCCAGGTGGAACGGTTTCACCAGACCCTGAAGTCTGTTTTGAAAAAGTTTTGTATGGAGTCAGGAAGAGAGTGGGATAAGGAGGTCCCGTATGCCTTATTCGCTATTCGTTCTGTTCCAAATGAAGCTTTGGGATACTTTCCTTTCGAGCTTGTTTTTGGGCATTGTGTGCACGGGCCCTTGGAGGTTGTACGTGAACATCTGGAAGGGGAGACTCCGGAGGTCAATATTCTTGATTATTTGTCAGGGCTTCAGGAGAAACTAAGAAAGGCATGGAAGTTTGCTAAGGAGAATTTAGCAGAAAGCCAGGAGGTGATGAAAAACAAATACGATGTTGGGACTCAAAAAAGGGTGTTTAAACCTGGAGATAGTGTTCTAGTTTTGTTGCCCTTCCCAGGAAACCCTTTGAGGGCACAGTTTTCAGGGCCCTGGAAGGTTCTGAAGAAATATAATGGCGTGAATTATTTGATAGAAACCCCAGATGAAAAGAAGAAAACTAGAGTATGTCATATTAATATGCTCAAACCTTACATAAGTAGAGATGTAGAATTAGTTGAAAATGTAGACGTGGATCCCGTCACCTTAGTCAATGTAGAAGTAGACACAGAGGTAGATCCAGTAGAGCCAGTAGTTAGTAATAAATTATCTGTTACACCCGATGCATTGAATAGCAATTCTGAAATTTTAAATAATCTGCAAATTAAATTTCAGCACTTGGATCCCGACAGGACACTCCAGGTAGAACTACGGTCCTAGATGCGGATGTGGGGGATGCAAAACCCATTAAACAGTGCCCCTACCGACTTAACCCAGTAAAAAGAAACATAGTGAGAGAGGAAGTGCAATACATTCTAGACAATGATTTAATTGAACCTAGCAGTACAGTAGTCTGTGGAGTTCGCCTGTGGTGCTAGTTATGAAGGAAGGCAGACAAAACCGTCTGTGCTTCGATTACCGAAAGGTGAATGCTGTAACTACACTGACGTCCATACTGCTATCCTCCTTTCCTAAACCCAGGGTGGAAGACTGTATTGATTGTGTTGGGTCTGCAAAATTTTTGACAAAATTGGATCTTTTGAAAGGTTATTGGCAGGTGGGTCTTTCACCCCGAGCGAGACAGATTTCGGCCTTTGTGACAGGTGACGGCCTTTTCGAATGCAAGGTAATGCCGTTCGGAATGAAGAATTCGGCTGCCACATTCTAGAGGCTGATGAATTGCATAACACAAAATTTGGAAGGTTGTGTTGTCTATATAGATGACCTTATCATTTATAGTGATGAGTGGAAGACTCATCTTAAAAGATTGAGAGCTTTGTTTCAGGTGTTGCGGAAGGCCGGCCTAGTGGTAAATCTTAAAAAGAGTGATTTCGCTCAAGCAAAGGTAATTTACCTCGGTCATGAGGTGGGCCTGGGTAAGGTCGCCCCCAAGAAGGCTAATGTGGAGGCAGTTGCAGATTTTCCGGCACCTCTTAATAAAAGGGGCGTTAGGCGTTTCCTTGGTATGGTCGGCTACTATCGCCGATTCATTTGCAATTTTTCTGACATAGCCAACCCTCTCACAAACCTGTTAAAGAAAGGTGTCAAATTTATTTGGTCTCCTGAATGTCAGGGGGCTTTCGAAAGACTGAAAGCTACCTTATTTAGTTACCCTTTGTTGCGCTCCCCAAATTTCAAATTGTCTTTCAGGTTAGGTACCGATGCCAGCGATTTGGGACTTGGTGCTGTTCTATTACAAGAGGATGACGCGGGAACGCTACACCCAGTCGCTTACTTCTCCAAGAAATTGTCGCCAGCAGAAAGAAAATATTCTACAATAGAAAAAGAGGCATTTTGTCTAATAAAGGCATTGGCCCATTTTAGTGTTTATTTAAGTAATTCTAACTATCCTATTATAGTTTATACAGACCACAACCCCTTAGTCTTTATCCAACGTTTCAAAGCTAAAAATATGCGAATTCTTAGGTGGAGTTTGACTCTCCAAGAGTATGACCTCGAGATACGGCATATACCAGGTAGGGACAATATAGTTCCCGACGTTTTGTCTAGGTCTTTTACAATAGAATGATTTTTCCGCAATAACAACCATTTTTTTTCAGGGTTTCACTTCATTTGTTTCTCGCTTTGTTAAAATTTAAAGTAATCCTTAAAGTAATTTTATTTCGCTTTTGAATTTAAAAAAAAACAAAAATTTCTTTTAGATAATTTTTTTTCTTTTTGGTGGGGAGGTGTAATGGAGTTAACTTATTTTATTAATTTTGTATTTTTGCTATGCTTTTGACTTCGCCCATTAAAGTAAGTTTCCGTTTGTTTTTGTCCAGTTTT
>NC_087216.1:76008002-76033002 GCF_015104395.2 Macrobrachium nipponense | reverse complement strand
AATTTCCCCACTCACATACCATTTTTTTCAGCAGCAAGGGCTATTTGGGTACTGGAGGTAATCTTCTTTGTAAGGGACTTTCAAAATTTTTTATTCAGCTAATATCCCAATCGACCACAGGTGAAACTGTCTCCGTATTGTAAGTCTATCTCGAGGCAATCTATACTTTTTAGTTTGGTTGTATATATATATATATATATCTAGTATATATATATATATATATATATATATATATATATATATATATATATATATCTATATATATATATATATACAGGATGTCCTATAAAGTCCCAGTACCATTATAAGCAATAAATACCTGTGACGGTCCTGGGACTTTATGTACAACCTGCATCTACACGTACACATATCTTAGTTTTAATTTGCTCAAATGTTTAAGAATGATTCTAGACGAAATAAAGGACTGAAGAAGTGTATATAATATGAAAAACCTTTGTGGAATAATCAGAATAATTTGACATGATGCCCCACGAACCGCGCAAGCAAAGACCATGTATACAAAAACTGCACAAACACCATAGCGTGATAAATCAAGCAAAATTGCTTTGCGAAGCAGAATTCGATATAATTTATTGGGCTGTGATGGTGATTGTTAAATCACTGGGGAAATAGATGGGTTCAGTCGTCTCATTGTTCGATTGAAATAAAACATAAAACTAAAAAGTGTTCTAATTTGGATTTAGATGGAATGAGATTTGAAATGAGTGAGCTGCGTCCATATTTGAACAGATTTTATGTTATTTTCTAAAAATCCTTTCGAATGGACACCATCACACACACACACAGAGACACACACACACACACACACACACATACACCACACACATATATATATATATATATATATATATATATATATATATATATATATATATATATATATTTATTTATATATATACTTCTAGGGCACAATTTTTTCACGGATACAACATTCATTGAATAGAATGGCTTTCTCACTGTTAACCAGCTTTTTTGAAATTGCTTCATATTTTCTAATTATTTTTCTTTACTTCATGATTCAGGTTACTAATGGACACATAATGGGGTTCTTCCATTTCTTACTCCAGTATTTTTACACGCGACAGCTGTTTTCGTCAACCTATACGTATTGACGTTTTCAAGCGTACTGATACAAATATGAGCCTACATGCGTTTTGTGACGTCATGAGGACGGAAAGGTAGTACAATTGCCAGATACCTAGTTTTAAGTATTTACAAAAGACTATAGTGGAACATAAAATAAGACATAAATAAATATGTTAACAACAGAAATTATATCAAAAGTTGAAAGTAAGTTATTATATACAGATTATACATAAATATAATATTAATTACATATATGTTTAATTCACTGAAAGTCAGTGGTGCGCTCCTGTCCGCGTGTGGGGTTTTGTCCCACGCGTTGAAGGTCTGCCTCCTACACGAGGGCAAGGACAGTCTGCCTCACGTTGGATGTTAAGGCTGGGACGTTGCATTGCGATGCTGACTGCTTCTGATATCAATAAACGATTGTAGTTGCCTTCCTTGTGTATTATTTTGGTGTTTGTGAGAAGTTCTTGTAATGATGGTTTTTTATTGTGGGTATCCACAAAGTGCTGATGAATGGTCCTTGGTTTCTGTGGGCCTGCAAGCGACGTTTGAGTGTGGTGGTTGTGTGTCCGATATAGCATTTTTGGGGGGACTGACATTGCTCGTCAGCACAGACAAATTTGTATACTATATCAGATTTAACCTCTTTCTCCGTCGATGGGGCCGTACTATTTTTCATTACCAAAGAGGCCGTAAGGTTTGGTTTGCAGTAAATCCTTGCTGTTATTTTGTTTATATGGCGCTAGGGGGGTGGTTCCTCTTCGCAGTATACCAAGGATGGCTTTCCTTTCATCTTCGTGGTGTTTGTTGTATGGTATCTGATGGTATATCACTATTTCTTTGTCTTTGTCTTGTGTGTTGTTCCTCGGGTCGGATTATAAAGGAAAGCCTCTAATCTCTTTTTGACAACTTGCTGGATCATGTCATCTGGATATCCGTTATTTGTGAGCAGCTGTTGAAACTTATTATTATCACAAAAGGACGGCGTGGCAATGGGTTCCCCCCTTCTCGTTCTTTTCGCAAAGCATACATGGCACACACAGAAGAGGTCACATTTGAAGAACACCCAAACCCAGAATCTATGGAGATATATGATGATATCTTTATCACAACAAAGGGCGACAATGACATAGAAGAATTAGTAATAAACCTCCAAGCAAATTCTACATTAAATTTTACGGTAGAAGAAGTGATGAGAAAGATGCTCCCTTTCTTTGGACGTACTTGTGACCCAAAAGAACAACAATACAATACCACCGTATACACTAAAAAGACAGACGCTGGAAGATTCTTAAATGCTAGAGGAGAATGCCCTGATGCATATAAACGATCTGTGGTAAATGCATACATAAAACGTGCCATAACACACTGTTCCACGTGGAAGCGACTAACGAAGAAATCAACAGAGTTCAACAGCTGCTCACAAATAACGGATATCCAGATGACATAAATAAGCGAGACGATGTTATATATTGTTGTTTCTTGTATAAAATCAACTCGCTTATTCTGCCATTCTCCTTAACAGTATTTGCCTAAAAGAGGGTCTTTTACCACCATATATTATTATTATTGTTATTATTATTATTATTATTATTATTATTATTATTATTATTATTATTATTAGTTATTATTATTATTATTATTATTATTATTTTTTATTTTTTTATTTATTTATTTATTTATTTATTTTTTGCTCTATCACAGTCCTCCAATTCGACTGGGTGGTATTTATAGTGTGGGGTTCCGGGTTGCATCCTGCCTCCTTAGGAGTCCATCTTTTACTTTTCTTACTATGTGCACCCTTTCAAGATCACACTCTTCTGCATGAGTCCTGGAGCTACTTCAGCATCTAGTTTTCTAGACTCCTTTTCAGGATCTTGGGATCGTGCCTAGTGCTCCTATGATTATGGGTACGATTTCCCACTGGCATATCCCATATTCTTCTTATTTCTATTTTCAGATCTTGATACTTATCCATTTTTTCCCTCTCTTTCTCTTCAACTCTGGTGTCCCATGGTATTGCAACATCAATGAGTGATACTTTCTTCTTGACTTTGTCAATCAACGTCACGTCTGGTCTGTTTGCACGTATCACCCTATCCGTTCTGATACCATAGTCCCAGAGGATCTTTGCCTGATCGTTGTCTATCACTCCCTCAGGTTGGTGCTCTACACTTATTACTGCAAGGTAGCTGATGTTTTCTTCTTGCACAGGCTCCAGTGAGGGCTTTTGCCACTGAATCATGCCTCTTTTTGTACTAGTTCTGTGCAAGTGCCGGGCATTCGCTTGCTATGTGGTTTATGGTTTCATTTTTCATATTGCACTTCCTACATATGGAGAGATGTTTATTTCCGTCTATCGTTCTTTGAATATATCTGGTTCTTAGGGCCTGATCTTATGCCGCTGTTATCATTCCTTAAGTTTCCTTCTTTAGCTCTCCCCCTCTGTAGCCATTGCCATGTCCGCCATCGCTGGCTAGTTCTTTAGTCTGTCTCATGTATTGTCCGTGCATTGGTTTGTTGTGCCAGTCCTCTGTTCTGTCTGTCATTCTCCTGTCTCTGTATATTTCTGGGTCTTCGTCTACTTTTATTAGTCCATCTTCCCTATTATTTATTATTATTATTATTATTATTATTATTATTATTATTTTGCTCTATCACAGTCCTCCAATTCGACTGGGTGGTATTTATAGTGTGGGGTTCCAGGTTGCATCCTGCCTCCTTAGGAGTCCATCACTCTCCTTACTATGTGTGCCGTTTTCTAGGATCACACTCTTCTGCATGAGTCCTGGAGCTACTTCAGCCTCTAGTTTTTCTAGATTCCTTTTCAGGGATCTTGGGATCGTGCCTAGTGCTCTATGATTATGGGTACGATTTCCACTGGCATATCCCATATCCTTCTTATTTCTATTTTCAGATCTTGATACTCATCCATTTTTCCCTCTCTTTCTCTTCAACTCTGGTGTCCCATGGTATTGCGACATCAATGAGTGATACTTTCCTCTTGACTTTGTCAATCAACGTCACGTCTGGTCTGTTTGCACGTATCACCCTATCCGTCCTGATACCATAGTCCCAGATGATCTTTGGCTGATCGTTTTCTATCACTCCCTCAGGTTGGTGCTCGTACCACTTATTACTGCAAGGTAGCTGATGTTTCTTGCACAGGCTCCAGTGGAGGGCTTTTGCCACTGAATCATGCCTCTTTTTGTACTGGTTCTGTGCAAGTGCCGGGCATTCGCTTGCTATATAGTTTATGCTTTCATTTTTCGTATTGCACTTCCTACATATGGGAGAGATGTTATTTCCATCTATCGTTCTTGGATATATCTGGTTCTTAGGGCCTGATCTTGTGCCGCTGTTATCATTCCTTCAGTTTCCTTCTTGAGCTCTCCTCTTTGTAACCATTGCCATGTGCCATCGCTGGCCAGTTCTTTAGTTTGTCTCATGTATTGTCCGTGCATTGGTTTGTTGTGCCAGTCCTCTGTTCTGTTTGTCCTTCTCCTGTCTCTGTATATTTCTGGGTCTTCGTCGACTTTTATCAGTCCTTCTTCCCATGCACTCTTGAGCCACTCGTCTTCACTGGTTTTTCAGATATTGCCCCAGTGCTCTGGTTCTCGATGTTGACGCAGCCTCTATGCTTAGTACTCATCTCCCTCCTTCCTTTCGTGTTATGTATAGTCTGTCCGTATTTGCTCTTGGGTGTCGTGCTTTGTGTAAGGTCATATGTTTCCTCATTTTCTGGTCTATGTTGCGGAGTTCTGTCTTCGTCCATTCCACTATTCCTGTGCTGTATCTGATTACTGGCACTGCACATGTGTTTATGGCTTTTATCATATTTCCGGCGTTGAGTTTTGACTTGCGTATCGCCTTGAGTCTCTGCATATATTCTTTCCTGATCATGTCCTTCATCTCTTCATGTTTTATATCCCTCCTTCCATTATTCCCAGGTATTTGTATCCTGTTTACATCTATGTGTTTGATGTTGTTCCCATTTGGTAGCTTTATCCATTCCCGTCCTTGTTACTTGCCCTTTTGTATGTTGACTAAGGCGCATTTTTCTATTCCAAACTCCATCCTGATGTCCCCAGATACAGTCCTTACAGTCTGGATTAGGGTATCTATTTCCTTGGTGCTCTTACTATACAGCTTGTTGTCGTCCATGAACATCAGATGGTTAATTCCTGTTGCCTCTTTTCTTGAGTTGGTACCCAGCATCCATCTTCTGTAGTACTTTTGTCATGGGAATCATTGCTACTACAAAGAGTAGTGGGACAGTGATCGCCCTGGAAGATCCCTCTCCTGATATTAACCTCTGCTAGTCTTGTTCCAGAGCTTGTAAGTATTGTATTCAGTTGCGCATTGTATTTTTGAGGAAGCTGATGGTATTTTCCTCTGCACCATATATTTTTCAGGCATTCTATTAGCCATGTGTGTGGTCATGCCGAAGGCTTTCTTATAGTCTATCCATGCCATGCTTAGGTTGGTTTTCCTTCTCCTACTGTTCTTCATTACCATTTTGTCTATCAGGAGCTGGTCTTTTGTACCCCTACATTTCCTTCTGCAGCCTTTCTGTTGGTGGGGGATGGTGTTTTGTATCCTCTAGTATTTGTATAGCATTTTGCTCATGATACCTGTTAGTAACTTCCACCTTATTGGTAGGCAGGTGATAGGCCTGTAGTTACTGGCTATATTTCCCTTATTTTTGTCTTTTTGTACTAAGGATGTTCTTCCTGTGGTCATCCATTTGGGCACATGGTGATTTGTGATACAATGCTGGAGTTTGTTCTGCTATTCTTGGGTGTAGGGCCTGAGGTTTTTGAGCCAGTATCCATGGACTTCATTGGGACCTGGGGCTTTCAGTTGGGCATTTTCTTTAGTTGGTGTCTGACTGTGGTCTGTCGTGATGTCAGTGAATCTTTGTTTTATTCTCCCTGTTTTCTTCTTCCTTGACTTCCTGGAGCCATGTTGCATGTTTGTTGTGTGATACCGGATTGATCCATATGTTTTCCCAGAGTCTCTTACTTGGTTTCGGCTTCAGGAATTTCTTGGTGGCTGTCTTCCCCTCTTAGTTGCTATAAAGTCTTTTCTGGTTGGTTCCGAATAGTTTGTTCTGTTGGTATCCCTTATTCCTGTTCATGTATCGTTGGATCTTATGTGCTTTGGCATTAAGCCTCTATTTTACATCTTCTATTGCGTTGTTTAGTCCTCTCTCGTGTACTTTGTATTTCTCGTTGAGTTCCTACCTTGTTTTCTTGCTTCTTAGCCTTTTTCTGCCATCTCTTTCAATTTACTCAAGTCAGAAACTCATCACCATGATTTGCTTTTCCAGGCAGTTGCTGTTTGGGTTTCTGTTGGGTTGGTTGTGCTGGTGGTGTTGGTGTTCGAATCCCCATCAGTTTTGCTACTAGTCTTGCTCCTGCATATGTCAAGTTATTTGTTTTCTGTGATATTGGTGGTGTGTATTAGTCTCATTATTTCATTGACCTCACTACTTGTTTTCTCCCCTAATTTCTTGGTGTTGTAGGCTTTCATGGAGGGGATCTTTGTTCTCTCTGTATCTGGCTTCATCCATTTTCTGATCTTTTGTACCCATTCCGTCCTGTCTGTTACTTCGTCGGTGTTTCTTTATTATTATTATAATTATTTTTTGCTCTATCAAAGTCCTCCAATTCGACTGGTGGTATTTATAGTGTGGGGTTCCGGTTGCATCCTGCCTCCTTAGGTTAGTCCATCACTCTCCTTACTATGTGTGCTGTTTCTAGGATCACACTCTTCTGCATGAGTCCTGGAGCTACTTCAGCCTCTAGTTTTTCTAGATTCCTTTTCAGGGATCTTGGGATCGTGCCTAGTGCTCCTATGATTATGGGTACGATTTCCACTGGCATATCCCATATCCTTCTTATTTCTATTTTCAGATCTTGATACTTATCCATTTTTTCCCTCTCTTTCTCTCAAAACAACTCTGGTGTCCCCATGGTATTGCGACATCAATGAGTGATACTTTCTTCTTGACTTTTGTCAATCACGTCATGTTTGGTCTGTTTGCACTTATCACCCTATTCGTTCTGATACCATAGTCCCAGAGGATCTTTGCCTGATCATTTTCTATCACTCCTTCAGGCGGTTGGTCCTCGTACCACTTATTCTGCAAGGTAGCTGATGTTTCTTGCACAGGCTCCAGTGGAGGGCTTTTGCTACTGAATAATGCCTCTTTTTGTACTGGTTCTGTCAAGTGCCGGGCATTCACTTGCTATGTGGTTTATGGTTTCATTTTTCGTATTGCACTTCCTACATGGGAGAGATGTTATTTCCGTTCTATCGTACTTTGAACATATCTGGTTCTTAGGGCCTGATCTTGTGCCGCTGTTATTATTCCTTCAGTTTCCTTCTTTAGCTCTCCCCTCTGTAGCCATTGCCAATTGTCATCGCTGGCTAGTTTCTTTAGTCTGTCTCATGTATTGTCCGTGCATTGGTTTGTTGTGCCAGTCCTCTGTTCTGTCTGTCCTTCTCCTGTCTCTGTATATTTCTGGGTCTTCATCGAATTTTATTAGTCCTTCTTCCCATGCACTCTTTAGCCACTCGTCTTCACTGGTTTTCAGATATTGCCCCAGTTGCTCTGTTTTCGATGTTGACGCAGTCCTCTATAACTTAGTAGTTCCTCTCCCTCCTTCCTTTCGTGTTATGTATAGTCTGTCCGTATTTGCTCTTGGGTTGTAGTGCTTTGTGTATTGCCATATGTTTCCTGGTTTTCTGATCTATGCTGCGGAGTTCTGCCTTCGTCCATTCCACTATTCCTGCGCTGTATCTGATTACTGGCACTGCCCATGTGTTTATGGCTTTTATCTTATTTCCGGCGTTGAGTTTTGACTTGAGTATCCCCTTGAGTCTCTGCATATACTCTTTCCTGATCGTGTCCTTCATCTCTTGGTGTTTTATATCTTCTCCTTCCATTATTCCCAGGTATTTGTATCCTGTCTCATCTATGTGTTTGATGTTGCTCCCATCTGGTAGCTTTATCCCTTCTGTTCTCGTTACTTTGCCTTTTTGTATGTTGACTAAGGCGCATTTTTCTATTCCAAACTCCATCCTGAGTCCCCAGATACAATCCTTACAGTCTGGATTAGGGTATCTTTTTCCTTGATGCTCTTACAATACAGCTTGATGTCGTCCATGAACATCAGATGGTTGATTCTGTTGCCTCTTTTCTTGAGTTGGTACCCAGCATCCATCTTCTGTAGTACTTTTGTCATGGGAATCATTGCTACTACGAAGAGTATGGGGACAGTGAGTCTGCCCTGAAGATCCCTCTCCTGATATTAAACCTCTGCTAGTCTTATTCCAGAGCTTGTAAGTATTGTATTCCAGTTGTGCACTGTATTTTTGAGGAAGCTGATGGTATTTTCCTCTGCCCATATATTTTTCAGGCATTCTATTAGCCATGTGTGTGGTATCATGTCGAAGGCTTTCTTATAGTCTATCCATGCCATGCTTAGGTTGGTTTTCCTTCTCCTACTGTTCTTCATTACCATTTTGTCTATCAGGAGCTGGTCTTTTGTACCCCTACACTTCCTTCTGCAGCCTTTCTGTTGGTGGGGGATGGTGTTTGTCTCCTCTAGGTAGTTGTATAGCCTTTCACTGATGATACCTGTTAGTAACTTCCACATTATTGGTAGGCAGGTGATAGGCCTGTAGTTACTGGCTATATTTCCCTTACTCTTGTCTTTTTTTTTTGTACTAAGGATGTTCTTCCTGTGGTCATCCATTTGGGAGCTTGGTGATTTGAGATACAATGCTGGAGTTTGTTTCTGCTATTCGTGGGTGTAGGGCCTTGAAGTTTTTGAGCAGTATCCATGGACTTTCATCGGGACCTGGGGCTTTCCAGTTTGGCCTTTTCTTTAGTTGGTGTCTGACTGTGTCTGTCGTGATGTCTGTGAATATTTGTTTTATTCTCCCTGTTTCTTCTTCCTTGACTTCCATGTTGCATGTTTTGTTGTGTGATACCGGATTGATCCATATGTTTTCCCAGAGTCTCTTACTTGGTTCGGCTTCAGGAATTTCTGGGTGGTTGACTTCCCCTCTTAGTTGGCTGTATAGTCTTTTCTGGTTGGTTCCGAATAGTTTGTTCTGTTGGTATCCCTTATTCCTGTTCATGTATCGTTGGATCTTATGTGCTTTGGCCTTAAGCCTCTGTTTTACATCTTTTATCGTGTTGTTTAGTCCCCTCTCTTGTACTTTGTATTTCTCGTTGAGTTCCTCCTGTTTTCTTGCTTCTTAGCCTTTTTTTCTGCCATCTCTTTCAGTTTACTCAAGTCAGAATCTCATCACCATGATTTGCTTTCCAGGCGCCTTTTCCAAGGAGGTTGTGCTGGTGGTGTTGTGTTCGAATCCCATCAGTTCTGCTACTAATCTTGCTCCTGCATATGACAAGTTATTTGTTTCTGTGATACTGGTGTGTGTATTATGCCCATTATTTCATTGACCTCACTTGTTTTCTGCCTTAATTTCTTGGTGTTGTAGGCTTTCATGGAGGGGATCTTTGTTCTCTCTGTAGCTGGCTCCTCCATTGTCTAATCTTTTCTACCCATTCCGTTCCTCTCTGTTACTTCGTCGGTGTTTCTTCGTGTGTCGTTGTTTGATACCTCATCCTCCCTGTCGTCTTCTGTGGCATGTCTCTCAGTTCGTCTTCGTGTAATTCGTTGTCGTGTGTATTTCCCTTTCCAGTTCTTCTCTTTCTGTGGGAGAGCCAGTTCTTTTTCTTTATGTTCCTTACTTGGTCTGCCAGCCTCTGCTCTGTTTGGGGGGGTTTGGGGGGGTTATTCCTCTCATTCCAGATGTTGACCATCTTCTTCTATATCCTCTCTCCGTCGGGTTGCTTCTGATGTAGCATCTCCATATTTCCTTATTTTTTTCTTCTCTTGTCCATTTCTTCCTTTTTGCTTCGTAGCTCCAATCTCAGGCTGTTGATTAATGTCGTTGTGGTGATCAGTTTGCTGGATGACGACCTCCAAGTACCTGACCGTCTTCCCCTTTAATTGGGTTGAATACCTGGTTGCCGGACGAAGCTCCTCTGTTGCCAGAGTTCCATTTACGTCGTTGTCGTTTATTCCTTCATTTCTTTCCATCATTGCTGAGTTTTGCTATTTAACCCATAGCTAGACCCTACCCCATCAGGGATAGGTACTAATTTACAGCTGAGTAAGACTGAGGAAATTATGGTAAAGATCCTTTCCAAGGAATCAACGCCGAGGAGAGCGGTCACCATCCAAACGACTGACCAGCCCCAATGTTGCTTAACTTTACTTAAGTCTATTGACGACCTAACCCACTCCATCCACGGCGCCACATATTATTATTATTATTATTTTTATTATTATTATTATTATTATTATTATTATTATTATTATTATTATTATTATTATTATTATTATTATTTCACAAAGAATATAAATCGACACTAGGAGTAAATAAACACTCGATACAATTCACGACCAACACACCTGTTGTTGCTTGACACTCGGAAACAAACATTATAATAGATAACATCAAGAGTCTTGGGTGGGGGTGGTGGGGAGTTTAAGGTCTCTTTTCCAGGCTCCTCCCCCTCCTCCTCCTCCTCCTCCTCCTGCCTCCTCCTCCTCCTCCGCCATTCTAAGCGATCAATAAACGCCTCCAAGCCTTTCAGTGAAATGAAAATTGTGGGCGTTTTAAAATGTTATACGTCCTGACGAGAGAGTAAACTTGCATTTTTAATGCGTGGATGGATAAACAGGCGAGTCTAAATGCTCCCAGTGGTTTCATTTACGATTGTTTGCGCGTATGCTAATGCAAATGTATCTGGTATATACATGATTAAGGCTACAAATGTCCTTTAATATCACGCTCTACTCGGAATTAATATATTTTCATGTATGTTAACCGAAGGGAATTTTTTCGTTGATAACGATTTCGTCCTCTCGTGTACTCGAACCAGGGCACAGAGGAGAAATCAGGACTTCAGCGACTTGTTGGCCGAGTCGGCAACTTCACTGTAGTCCTGGTTTCTCCTTTGTAGGCTGGTTCGAATCCACGAGAGGACGGAATTACTATCAACTAAAAAATCCCCCTTTGGTTAACATACATGAGAATATATTAATTCCGAGCTAGAGCGATTTGGATATTAAGGGACATTTGTAGCTTAATGCATATATATATATATATATATATATATATATAGATATATATATATATATATATATATATATATATATATATATATATATTCATAAATATAAAATATACCTTCGTCTGAGTTTTAATTACCATTTCAATTTACATCTCGTGCAAGTCTTCCAATGCAGGTCAGTTATTTTAAACGAATTGACACGAATTTCAATCTTCAATTTACTTTTAATGAATATTTTCCATTATTAAAGTTGTGCTGGGAATAAATATCACTTTTGAATTAGGTCACTCCATATTTCATTACATTTTATCTTTTTTATTTCTTATTTACTTATTCCTTGTTCATTACTCCTTTTATCTGCAGCCTCTTCAGTTATGATTTTTTTGTTTATGTTTATATTTTTTATTTTTTTTCATTTTAGGTTTTGCTATATATTTTCCTCTTCTAAACCTTCAGGTTATCTTATATTTGAAATGGACTGGACTGGGGCATCAAATGTTCCTTCAATTATAGTTAATGTCTCTCTCTCTATCTCTCTCTCTCTCTCTCTCTCTCTCTCTCTCTTCCTATATATATATATATATATATATATATATATATATATATATATATATATATATATATATATATATAGATATATATATATATATGTATATATATATATAGATGTATATATCTATATATATATATATATAATATATATATATATATATATATATATATATATATATATATATTATATATATACAGTGGTCCCCCTGTATTTATGGGGGGTGCGTACCAGACACCCTCGTGAATAGTTACAAGCCATGAATAGTTGGAACCCTTATAAAAATGCATAAAACCTCCTATTTTGTTAGACAAAACTCAAGAAATATCCACTAAAAATTTGCATGCCTTGTTTTTTAAATAGTTTTATCACAAAAAGTCCATTTTATGATAAAATTGATGAGAAAAACCCCAGGAATTTGGGAATATTTCTCATAGAAAAATACTGCTAATAGATGAAATTTCCACGAATAATGGGGTAAATGTTCCAGAGAGAAATCCGCGAATGTTTGAGTCCGCAAAACCCGAGAACACGAATATGGGGGTCCATTGTATACAGGGTGTCCATAAAGTCTTTCCCGGATTTCAGACCTTTATTGCACACAAACCATGTTAGGTAGAGGTATAAGGTTTTCTTCAATTTCAACAACAATGGCTAAAGTTTATATTTTTTACATCACTAATAAATTTCGACCTGTGGACACTGCGTTGCCCGGAGTACGTCTAAGCGGAATTCTATAGTTACCGTTTACCGTTGCTTGAGCTAGTTGCTTGTTATCTTTACTTTTAAGGTCTCAACATTAGGAATATTGGTGTACTGTACACTTTATCCTTGATATAACCCTATAAGAAAAAATCAAGAGGGTTAATGTCCAGTGAACGTGATGGACTTTTGGTTGGGCCATCTCTCCCAATCCAGAGGTTGGGGAAGGTTGCATCCAGAAAGTTACGCACTACCAAACCCCAGTTTGGAGGTGCCCCATCTTGCCGAAACAGTGTCCTAGGCTGAAACACTTCTAATTGAGGTATAGCATAATGCTCCAGCACGTCCAGATAAACAATTGCTGATATGGTTGGTTCAGCAAAGATAAAAAGGTCTAATAACCCTGCAACGACACCATTTCTGTTATTCTAGACTCAGCTGGGAGATAGAGTGATCACAGTGGCATCTGTAGGCAAACAAAAGAAACTTTAGTAATTGCTCCATAGAACGTGAAAGTTGTACGGTCATATTCACAATAATTTAAAAGTTATTAAGGGGACCGTCCGCTATGATGTCTATTTTTTTATTTATTACTCGAAATACATAATTTTCACATATGTTTTAAGATATATATAACACCTTTGTCATATAAAAATTTCAAGTCATTTGAGCAAAAACTTTTCGTTTTATTAGCAAAAATCATGATTTAAATAAAAAAAATTGGTAGAGAGATTTCTCCGCTAATATGACATCATTTGTATTGAAAAATCATACCATACAAACTTCTTTATATACGGAACAATTCTGTGTGACAGAATTTTTATTTTTGATTTTTTTATTTTTTATGAATTTTTTTTATTTTTTTTTTAGTCTAGACACTCAAAAAATCTAAAAAAAAAAGAAAAAAAGAAATAAAATTCTGTCACACAGAATTATGGGATTTTAATTCCTCTTTCCAATGATATCTTTCTCTCTAAAATTGGATAATAAATAACCGAGTAAACTCTACCGACATGCGCATAGTATGTTTTTGATTATGAGTCCTCCCAAAGATTTGGTATGTAAATTTTCGCTTTTTTCTTATAAAAGTCAAAACAACATTATATAATTACTTTATTTGTACTTTTATTGTTGATTTCTACATCAAGGATCCTGGTCCTACCCTAAAAGTGGTGTTAATACCTCAGCGTGACACCAGATAATGATTTGACGGCAAGACATTAGACAATGAGGGTAGCTGATAACAATGAATTTTCGTGTTTTTCTTTCAGCACACTCCTGGCCTTCGCTAATTTTGCTAGCCTTAGTTGCTGAGTAGCCTTCTTGATCTTAGGTAACTTCGCATTGCTAGAACTTCACTAAGAAGTTATAAAAACAAACGTAAATAGCTAGTAACCAAACGCAAGTGCCTACGCGCATGTACCTCCTCTGACGTCTGTGGCGTAACTGAGTCATTCTCTGAGTCTCGCCTATAAATAACCGCTCTGAGCAGCTCCCTTCTCGCCCAGTGTCACACTACCATTCATTGCTGCCAGATGTATGAGAATTTTGAAAAAAATCTTTAAAAAATCGCTGTATATATGCAAAAAATAAACACGCAAAAACAATTCTGTCAAAACTCAAGTCATAAAGACGACGCAGTTACGATGACGTCATCATTTAAAAACCGCTATATCTTCATTATTTATAAAAATAATTGGCTGAAACTTCTGGAAAGCATGCACGGCATGTTTCTGCATAGATACAAGTAATAACTCGATTTTTAATTTTTTCAAGTGACATGTCATCCGCCATAGGGGACGGTCCCCTTAATCAGGGAATGTCTTTTATGGACAACCTGGATATATCCTCAATTCACCCTACATCTGAAAATAACTAGATTATTAATAAGCTTCTCTTCAGTTATACTTAGTGATCTCTCTCTCTCTCTCTCTCTCTCTCTCTCTCTATTTTTTTTTTTTCCTCGCTCTCTCTCTCTCTCTCTCTCTCTCTCTCTCTTCGGTAATATCTATCTATCACCTTCTCAATCTCCACTTACCCTTTGTCAATTCCTTCAGTCCAAAACATAAATAAAAAAAACAGAATTAATTCCAACGAAATGAAAGACAACAGGAAAAAGCTGATTAAATCCTGCAGCCACTAAAAAAATACCTTACACACAAAAAAACTCAAACTGTTAAGAAGCTTACGAGAAAATCTTGTGATAGAAGTTTGTGAAGGAGAAAATTCCATTTAAAAAAAGGGAAAAGTAAAAGATTCTGAAATACGTTGTCGCGTGAGTTCAGTTATTGAATTTTGCTGATGGTAATAGTATCAAAGAATATATATATATATATATATATATATATATATATATATATATATATATATATTGTAGCAAGCCCAACTTTTTCTGCCTCTAACTATTATATGACCTGCTTCATAGTATGGATTTTAACAAAAAAACTGTTAAAAAAGACAAGGTTACATTGATAATGCATTTCATATATAAATAAACCAACAATGACAATCATTACTCAATATCACTCAACAAGACCAACAATAAACCAAAGTCCAATACAGACAAACCTAACACCAAAAGATTGGAAAAAACTCACTCTAAATATAAATATCAAGATATAACAATCAACATTAGCCCCATGACTCAGAAACCTTGGTCGGAGGACGGGAAAAATTATTAATAGGATCCACACAGGAGTCAGGCGAGAACTGACTAAAAACTGGAATAACGAGAACAAAATTAAGCAAACAAGCATCCGACCAATTCCTTTAGTTATCCAAACAACTGAACAACCTATTGAAAGGGTTGTTAGGTATTTGCGTGAAAAAACAAACAAATTACCTTATGACTATACTAACAAAATAAAAACATTTATTGAATGTTTGTTACACCTCCCCCCTTAAGAAGACTGGCATAGGACAAGTACCAAACGCAGTACATATACCTTTAGGTTGAACGTAACAAGGCATCAGCTATTACATTTTCTAAACCTTTAATATGGTTTTATTATTAAGTTATACTTTTGAAGCAACAAAGACCACCTCATTAACCTTTGATTAGAATTTTGCATTTTATTTATAAATTCTAAAGGATTGTGGATCAGTTCTGACATAAATAGGAAATGAACCATGAAGAAAGTATTTGAAGTGATCCAATGCTAGAATCAACGAGACGCCTCCTTCTCCACTGTTGAGTAACTAAGTTGGTGTTTCTTGAATTTCATGGAAAAATACGAGATAGGATGAAGAACGTCTGTCGAGCCACTCTTCTGAAGCAGCACTGCCCTGGATCCCGTATCACAAGCATCAACATGTAACTCGAAAGGACGTGCAAAATCCGGAGATCGAAGCACAGGATCAGAAGACAACATTAACTTGATGCTGTCGAAAGCTCGCTGACATTCATCAGACCACTGATAATCCTTTTTAGGACTCAGCATCGAAGTCAAAGGAGATGCTATCGCAGAGAAGTTTCGGCAAAAATGCCGGTAGAAACTAGACATTCCCAGGAATATCATCAAGGACTTGCGGTCGGTGAGAACAGGGAAATTCAAGATAGCATCAATGTGAGCAGTCTTAGGTTTTTAAAGTCCACATCCAACTTCATGTCCCAAATAAGTAACTCCTGCGCATCCAAACATACTGTTCTTCAAGTTGATAGGCCCTGCCTCACTCAACCTGGAAAAAAGTGTTTGTAATTACTGCATGTGTTCTGTCCATGTTTCAGACACTACAAGGAGATCATCAAGATATGCAAATATACCTTCTAGGTCTCTAGTAACATAATTGATTATTCTCTGGAATGTTGCTGGGGTGCTTTCCATTCCAAAAGGCATTGTCAGATACTTATAAAGACCACCAGGCGTCACAAATACAGAAATTTCCGTGGTTTTAGGGGTAAGTATCACTTGATATCTGAAGGTCAATTTTTGTAACAAACTTTTCATTACCTACAGAATCAATAAGGTCATCTAACCTTGGCAAAGGAAAAGAATCTGTTACCATAAGTTCGTTCACTTTACGGAAATCTGTACAGAGTCTGTCTGTTCGAGATGGTGAAGCCCAGGGACTACAGCATGGTTCGATCAAGTCGTTCGTTAGGAGATACTGCATGGCCTCTTTCATCCTAAGTCTTTTCTGTGGATTAAGCCTATAGGGAGACTGCTTGATTGGGGTTGCCCCCTCAATGAGAGTTACATCATGTTTTAAAATGGTACACAAACCCAGTTCATCTTTTACAACATCAGGATACATTTCAAATAACTGAATCAAATCTAAAAGTTTTTCATTATCCAAATGTGGGTTCTTGTCACCAAGATTTCTCATAACCGCAGAATTTTTCACAGGGTATTCAAAACTTTTCACTCCTAATTCTATTTTTCCAGCTAGAGAACACAAAGGTTTCGTGCATGGCACTACATTCTTAGAATTCCGCTTTCATCATTGTGTGAGGAGTCTGTCTCTGTCACTCTACCATGATAACTTTTAAGGAGGTTAACATGTACCTTTCTTGAACCTTTTCTCCTATTAGGAGTACTTATTTCATAATTAAGTTCATCCACTTTTTTCTTTAATAAGGTAAGGACCTGAATACTTTGCTTCAAAAGGACCCCCTGAAACAGGCATGAAAACTAAAACCCTGTCACCAGGTTGAAAAGTTCTTACCTTACTCTTACGATCATAATAATGTTTCATTCTAACTTGGCTTTCTCTCAAATTTTCAGTGGTAATAGCTTGAACTTGAGCTAAAGCAGTCTCCAGTTTCATAAAAGATTAAGTAAATGACTGTACTGTATCTAGTAGTTCCTGCAAAAGCAAAGATTCTTTTAAAATTCTTAAAGGCCCTCTTACCTCTCTCCCAAACAATAATTTAAAAGGTGAGCAACCTAAAGACTCATGCTAACTTTCTCTAATAGCAAATAGTAGATACTGATAACCTTCATCCCACTCTGACTGTGTCTCAAAGCAATACTTCCTAACCCTTGTCTTGAAAGTCTGATGAAAACGTTCTAGAGCTCCCTGTGACTCAGGATGATAAGCTGTGGAAATACATTGAACTACGCCAAGCCCTTTCATTATTTCAACAAACAGCTTTGAAGGAAAATTTGTTCCCTGATCATGCTGAATAACTTTTGGGAAGCCAAAGTACGTAAAAAATTTTAACAAGGCCCGAACTACAGATTTAAATTTAATATTCTTAATTAAGGGGAACTGCCTCAGGATATCTTGTCATTGTGCACACAATAGTAAGTAGATATTGGTTTCCTCTCCTTGTCTTAGGCAAAGGTCCAACACAATCCACAATAATCTTATAAAATGGTTCACTTACCACAGGTATAGGAGATAAAGGAGCAGGTGGAATGGGCTTATTCACTTTACCGACAAGTTGCCAAACATGGCAGGTTTGTATATATTTTGAAACATCGGCCTTTACTTTTGGCCAAAAGGAATGAGAGAGGATTTTTTGGAGTCTTGTGAACTCCTAAATGACCTTGTATCCCATCATGGGTCATGGACATCACCTTATCTCTAAAACATTTAGGAACACATAACCTGATGTACTTCCGACCATTCTTCAGCTGGACAATCTACAGGACGGAATCTCTTCATCAAAACTCTACCTTCAAAATAAAAACCAGGATTAGTAACAAGATCCTTTTTGTCCACAGCCTTATTTAAAATATCAGTTAATGTAGGATCATTCCTTTGTGCCCCAATCAAGCTATCTCTACTAAAGGGCAATTGAAGATAATCAAAGGAGGAACAGCTTTCTTCATTATTTTTACAAACCTTCCTACTTTGTGAGCGAGTGATAGCACAACTTGGAAATAAACCAGGAAACTCGTTCAGGATATCGGCTGAGGGATCGTCCAGCAATGGGCTTTTCACAACTACTGGGTCAGGAACAACAAGTGTACCAGCAAGATCATTGCTCAACAAAAACTGTACATTATTCATTGGTAATGGCTGAGATATTACTCCAACAATTACCTGACCTGAAATCAGTTTACTTACCAAGTTAACTTTGGCCAACGGGAGGCTAGGATTTCCTGACAAATCTTTCAGCAAGGCTCGTTCACCTGTGAACGACTTCTCAACACCTGGAAGACAACCACCTACCAAGATACTCTGAGCTGACCCTGTATCACGAAGAAAATAGTTACATTTGTGGAATCTCCACAGGCTATTAGAGAAACATTACCACTAAATTTAAATCCTTTAAAAGGATCCTTTTCGTCTTTATCTGCAGACATTTCGTCCTTACTACTTTGATTTCTCAAAATATATTCAGGTTGTGTATTTGGCTGAATTTTAAAATTCAGGTGGGGTTGAGCCGTATCATTGTGATCCTGGACTGTTAAGGGCTTGAAATGCTTGGACTTTTTTTGCAGCTTTTGGACCAGCAATCATTAATACTGTGACCTATCTTCTTACAATAAGAACAGGATATATCAGATTTGTTACTCTTTGAAAAGACACTTTGAGACAGCTTATTAACATCACCATTCTGAGCCCCAGGGGAACCGACAGAGACAGACTTTACATGAAAATTTTTCCCACCAACCGACTGGTTTTGAGCTTTATGGAATAGAGAATAAGAGTCTGCTGCAATGGCAGCCCTTTTAAGCAAAGTTATTTCCCGATCTTCCAAATACAATTTAACAGGTACGGGTATACATTGTATATTATTGTGAATAAAAAAAACTATACATACTAATATATATAATATATATATATATAATATATACATACATATATATATCTATAGGACTCCAATAAAGATATTAGTCACTTAAAAATTATTAATTTCTGTAAGAAATCTGAATATTTTAGGAGCATTTGGAATGTGAATGGATTGGGAAAAGTAAGGGTTTGGGAGATGGAAGGAGGTTTAAACGTTAACGGCTGATATATCATTGCCTCGAAATTCCTACGAACAAGTGTCTTAAAGGACTCCTCTAATACACAATTCAAGGCATAAAATAAATGTCTTGTGTTACGTAAAGTCCAAATAAATCCAGACTGAATGAAGTAGAACGAATATAAAATAAATTTCTTTGTTACGTACAGTCCAAAACAAATAATATAAAATAAATGTCTTGAGTCAAGTCCAATACAAATAATATAAAATAAATGTCTTGAGTCAAGTCCAATACAAATGATATAAAATAAATGTCTTGAGTCAAGTCCACTACAAATGATATAAAATAAATGTCTTGAGTCAAGTCCAATACAAATAATATACAATAAATGTCTTGAGTCAAGTCCAATACAAATGATATAAAATAAATGTCTTAAGTCAAGGGCTCCCCCCAAAAAACCCCCCAAAAAATAACGCAAGATATGTCTCGCGTTACGTAAAGTCCAAAATAAACGAATTTTTTCTTAGCCTTAATTCAATTTCTTAACCTCAGGGACAGGACACAAAAGGTGCAACAGGCTTCCTTGTAGGCCTAAGAGCTTTCTTCACTTTGGCCCCATCCTTTCAAAGCTTCCATTCTTCTTAGCCTTCATCTTTTTCGTTTCTATCTCTGAGGAGTTTTTTTTTATCCTTTGCTTTTCTTAAATACCTTTTCATTAGTTTGTCTATGTATATTTGGTATAAGGAGTTTATGTCTGTTTTGATTCTTTTTTCTTTTTTTTTCTTTTTCAATTTGTTTCATTTTCTAACTCTCGTTTTAATAATAATAATAATAATATAATAATAATAATAATAATAATAATAATAATAATAATAGCTGTGTTAGACTGTGTCTGGCCGACTGATTATGCTAGAGTGGCTGTGTCAGACTGACTTTATAAGACTGACTCCGTCAGATTGACTGAGACTGACTGGCTGTGCAATATTGACGGTGTCAGATTGACTGTGCCAGACTGACTTTATAAGACTGACTCCGTCAGATCGACTGACTGTGCCAGACTGACTGTGTCAGACTGACACTGTCAGACTGACCGTGTCAGGCTAACTGTGTCCGACTGACTGTGTCAGAAGACTGTTGCAGATTGTGTCAGACTGGCTACGTCTGACTAACTGTGTCAGTCTGACAATATGAGACGGACTGCGTCAAACTGGCTATGTCAGAATGACTATCAGGCTGACTGTATTACTCAGTTTCAGACTGACGGTATCAGACTGATTGCGTTAGACTGATTGTGTCAGGCTGGCTGTGTCTGGCTGACTGGATTACTCAGTTTCAGGCTGACTGTATCGGGCTGACTATGTCTGACTGACTGTATTACTCTGTGTCAGACTGACTGTATCAGACTGATTTTGTTAGGCTGACTGTGTCTGGCTGAGGGCATCAGACAGACTGTATTACTCTGACTGTGTCAGACTGACTGTATCAGACTGACTGTGTCAGGCTGACTGTATCAGACTGACTGTGTCAGGCTGACTGTATCAGACTGACTGTGTCAGACTGACTGTGTCAGACTGACTGAATCAGACTGTGTCAGACTGACTGAATAACCCAGCACCTTTAAAGTGGCCGACTGGTGGACAGGTGAAAGCGGAGCTTTAATTACAAAGAGACAAAAAGTCAGGTAAGACTAGAGCTCTCTCTCTCTCTCTCTCTCTCTCTCTCTCGCTCTCTCCTCTCTCTCTCTCTCTCTCTATTCTTTATCTGTCTCACGGTTCATTTCCCTCTTATATTTGTCTCTAGCTGTTTATTGAACGAGCTCTCTCTCTCTCTCTCTCTCTCTCTCTCTTCTCTTTCTCTCTCTCATCCCCATTTTTTGTTTTCACTATCTATTTATTGTCCTTTGCATTTCTCTCAAAGTTTGTGCCTCCCCTTCCCAACTGCCTCTCTCTCTCTCTCTCTCTCTCTCTCTCTCTCTCTCTCTCTCTCTCTCTCTCTCCTTATTCCCTAACATTGAATAAGTTTAATAATCCAGCCTTTATCAGACTACAAAGCGAGATTTTAAATTTGAACAAAATGGGGTTCAAACTGTAATAATTTCTAAAAAAAAAAAAAAAATATATATATATATATATATATATATATATATATATATATATATATATATATAGATTAACTTTCATTTTCAATGACTTGTTTTATATTATCTTATAGAATCTGCCTAGTGATGGAGGAAGTTCCCCCCTTTCAACCAAAGTTTGTGTTTTGATCTGCTCCCGAATAGCTCATGTGTGTGTGTTCCTGTGTCGTGTGTATGTGTTTGTGTGTGTGTGTATGAGTGATTGCGTGACAAACGGCTTTTTTTGTTGTGGATAAAGCAATCTTTTCTCTATTTAACTGCTGTTCGGTATATTTATTTTTTTTTTATTTTTTTTGTATAGAAATTATTACAGTTTGAACCCCATTTTGTTCAAATTTAAATCTCGCTTTGTAGTCTGATAAAGGCTGGATATTAAACTTATTCAATGTTAGGGAATAAATGCATATGCTATATATATATATATATATATATATATATATATATATATATCATATGCATTTATGCATATGATATATATATATATATATATATATATATATTATATATATATATATTATATATATATATATATCATATGCATAAATGCGTATGTACAAGTGTTTGTAGTATGTATGTTCAGCATAACTCTGAAACGCATTGAGCAGTTTCAACTGAACTTGGTAGGCACCAGATGGGGGGAGGGGTGTGTTGTGGGAAGGGGTGAAATGATAAAAATAACAAAAAACGTCAGATATTAGTGTCTTATCCATAGTTTTCAAGGTCACTAGGATGAATAGAGAAACTGCAGATACCCTTTAAGTCCAAGTTCAGCCACGATTTGGGGGAGGGGGTGAGAATTGTGGGGAGGAGGGGACATTGAAAAAAAAAAAAAAAAAAACAAAAAAAAAAAAAAAAAAACAAAACAGATATTAGTGTCGGATCCATAGTTTTCGAGGTCACTGGGATGCATAGTAACATTCGCGTTGCCCTTTACATCAAAGTTCAGCTGCGATGGGGAGGGGGTTGAGAATTGTGGATAGGAGGTGACATGTAAAAAAAAAACAGATATTAGTGTCTAATCCATCGTTTTCGAGGTCACTGGGATGAATAGTAACATTCCCGTTGCCCTTTAAGCCCTAGTTCAGCCCTGATTGGGATGGGGTTGAGTAGTGGTGAAATATAAAGTGTCAAAAATGCTGGCCAATGTAAGTGAAGCAACCATCTTAACCCTCTTACGCCGATTGGAACGTATTAAACGTCGAGTCAAAATGTCTCCCGTATGCCGATTGGACGTATCATACGTCGGCTCAAAAAGTTTTTTTAAAAATTCGCGGAAAAATACTTATAGGGCCTACCAGCCGAAAACTTTTGTATCACGCGCCTTGGGGGATGCTGGGAGTTCACGGATCAGGCGTTGTTTTGTTTACAATCGCTACGCAGGCGCGCAAGCGCGAATTTCTTTCTTATCGCACTAAAAGTATCAGTGACACATCTCGGAAAAAATTATTTCGTCACTTTGACATAATTATTGCACCATTTTAATAAATTATCCTTTACATGAAGTATTATATATGAAAATGTGCGCAATTTCATGCACAATACAACTAAAAAATACTGATGATTGTAGCTTTTATCAATTTTGAAATATTTTCATATAAATAACGATAAGTGCAAAAATTTCAACCTTCGGTCAACTTTGACTCTACAGAAATGGTCGAGAAACGCAATTGTAAGCTAAAACTTCTTATATTATAGTATATTCAATCATTTGCCTTCATTTTGCAACAAATTGGACGTCTCTTAGCACAATATTTCGATTTATGGTGAATTTATGAAAAAACTTTTCCTTACGTTCGTGCGATAACTCTTCCGATAATTTTTCGTGCGATTGTCCTAATGTTTGCACCCTTTTAAATTTGCCGTTACATAAAGTTTTATATATGGAAATGTGCGCAATTTCATGCACAATACAACAAAAGACAACCCATGGTTGTAGCTTTTTATCAGTTTTGAAATATTTTCATATAAATAACGTTAAGTGCAAAAAATTTCAACTTTCGGTCAGCTTTGACTCTACCGAAATGGTCGAAAAAAACGCAATTGTAAGCTAAAACTCTTATATTCTAGTAATATTCAATCATTTACCTTCATTTTGCAACGACTTGGAAGTCTCTAGCACAATATTTTGATTTATGGTGAATTTATGAAAAAAAAAAAAAAAATTACGTTCGCGCGGTAACTCTTCCGAAAAAATCAGAATTTTTTTTTTGCGATTGTCGAAATGTTTGCACCATTTAAAATTAGCTGTTTCATAAAGTTTTATATGAAAATGTGCGCAATTCATGTAGAATACAACTAAAAATGATTGAGGTTGTAGCTTTTCTCTTTTTTTCGAAATATTTGCATATAAATCACGATAAATAGAAAAAAAACCACGTTCGGTCAAATTTGACTCTACCGAAATAGTTGAAAAACGCAATTGTAAGCTAAAACTCTTACGGCCTAGTAATATTCCGTCATGTTTCTTCATTTTGAAACAAATTTGAAGTCTCTAAAACAATATTGTGATTTATGGTGAATTTTTGAAAAATATATTTACCTTCACTCCGCGCGCCGATTCGCGGCCGCAAGTCTCCGAATACGTACATGGCATTATCCTAATATTTGCTCCTTTTCATATTAGCCTTTTTATAGAGTTTCATATATCAAAATGTGCGCAAATTCATGAAGAATACAATAAAAAATAATTGAAGGTTGTAGCTTTTTCCATCTTCGAAATATGAGCATATGAAAAAATATATATATTAAATTTTCGACATTCGGTCAAATTTAACTCGTCCGAATGGTCGAAATCTGCAATTCTATCTAAAACTCTTACAGTATCGTAATATTCAATCATTTGTCTTAATTTTGAAACAAATTGGAAGTCTCTAGAACATTATTTAGAATTACGTGAATTTTTGAAAAAAATATTTTTTTTGCGTCCGCGCGTTACGAATTCGTACATCATTTTGTGATAATATTTTTCCTTTCCGGTGTTACTTTTATTGTTTTACAATGTATTATATATCAAAATGATCGCAATTTAGTGTACAATACAACGCAAAAAAAATTACTGGTTAGCTTTTGACCGTTTTCTGCACAGCGTGATTTGAAATACAATTATGTATGAAATTTTTTTTTTCGCTAGGGGGGGGGGGGCAGAATATAATCGCATTCGTTTTTACATATGATAATGATATTATTTTTCATTTCTGATGGTTGCATTCTAAACTTCAGGCAATGACAAAAAAAGGAGCCCAAAATGAACTCTTAATCTTCAAAAGTACGCGCGCTGTAATTTTTTGAAAAAATTATTTTTTCCACTTCCGCGCTCACTCCAAACCAGGCCCGGCATACGGGAGACGTTTTTGATTTTTAGGGCTCCGGCTTAAGAGGGTTAACATAAAAGAGAGAGAGAGAGAGAGAGAGAGAGGAGAGAGAGAGAGAGAGAGAGAGAGAATATATATCATTTGTCATTCAGACTTTTCCCA
>NC_087216.1:75983601-75988601 GCF_015104395.2 Macrobrachium nipponense | reverse complement strand
TCTGCGGTAGAAGGTGTTCAATAAGAAAGTATATGTATTAAGTATACATATTTATATTTCCAGTCAATGTGCAAATTGCTGTATCTTGGTGTTTAAGGTTAATGCTGGATTGTTTTGTATATCTTTGTTTGTCGTAAGAGACAAATTTGAGCAGGCTTAGTTAGTAAGTAACCATAAAGTTTTGTGCAAACAGTTCGAAATAGTTAACAATTTGATGAATATATAGTGTAACAATATATATATATATATACGTATATATATATATATATATATATATATATATATATATATATATATATATATATATATATAATATATTATACATATATATATATAATATATATATATTGGTACTAGGATATCCGATCTAGAAAACTTTGTATCAGAAAATTCGGTCTCAAATTCTAAACTAGTAGGTATTTATGTCAAGGCTCTATCAAATAATAAAAGAAAATAATAGAATAATGTATTGAACTTACGGTATAACTGACGCTAAAATAATAAATGATAACACAAACCTCGAAATAAATGAATTCCTCTACAACGAAAGTAACTAACAATGGAATAAGAAGTCTAGGAACAAAGAATATACTTATTCCACTTCCTCTAACTGTGCAAGGCATTAATACCATCGCTAAACATCCTGTGTATCGGCATCACAAACTGATACATTCTATAGGAGTCCAATAAGAACGTACATAGATGCGAAAACCTCATCATCTGAACAAGACTTTCGATCGTATAAGTCTCAGATGAAGCCACTGTCTTCCCTCGGTCCTCTAGTGGCGTGCGTCACAGGACAGAAGGTTCAAAATCCTCGGCTTCGAAATGGGGCTTTCGAACATCTGAGGTCGAAGGTGTTACCACTGTCTGCCCTCACCACTGTAATGACACTGCTCTTGCATATAATGAGGCTCATAATTCCCCGAGCATCCCATCTTAATTAGGGACCCTTATGCTGCTTCAGAACTGGATGTCATCAAGGGTTGGAGAAGGACCAGGCAGTCCAAATTCTGTAGTAGGTTCTGTAGGAAAAGTCATCGTAGAAATTCTACAGATTATTCTACAGTAGACCAAGATCTAACAGCAAATATTACAGCAACTTCTAAAGAATATTTTAAGAGAATTTCATAAAAGACCAGACAGACCAAATGCTGTAGTAGATTCTGTGGTAAAATTCAGTTGTTCTACAGAAGATAATGCAGATATCCTACAGATTATTCTACAGCAGACCAAGATTTAGGTTGTCGTCAGAAATTGGAGACAGAGCAAATTCTGTAGTAAGTTTTGTGAGAGGAATTTTACTGTTCTGTAGTAAAAGTATTGTAAAAATCCTACAGATTATTCTACAGTAGACCAAGATCTAACAGCAAATATTACAGCAACTTCTAAAGAATATTTTAAGAGAATTTCATAAAAGACCAGACGGACCAAATTCTGTAGTAGATTCTGTGGTAAAATTCAGTTGTTCTACAGAAGATAATGCAAAAATCCTACAGATTATTCTACAGCAGACCAAGATCAAGGATGTCTTCAGAAATTGGTGACAGACCAAATTCTGTTATAGGTTCTGCAAGGAGAATTTTTACTGTTCTACAGAAGATATTGTAGAAATCCTACAGATTATTCTACAGTAGACCAAGAGATATAATAGCAACGTCTAAAGAAATTCGCCTTTTCAAAACATTTGTTAAGAGAGGCTTAAAATTTCTACAAAGACTTTATCTAAAAGGTACTAGAGAAGAGTAGGTCTTGGAGTCAAATATTTTCAGAGAAATTAATGTCGTACATATCTTATTTTTTACAATATATCTTTAACTTTCTAGTATATAATATTTATCATTATTTTCTTTATTTGGGGTGGGGGGGGGGGGGGGGTGTTGGTCTCTCGCATTCATCCTATTATTTGTTAAAAATGACTGCTGCTTCAGCACTATTAATCTTGTAAAGAGTCTTCTCTATCTTTCTGATGACGGCTTTCTCGTTGTTGCTTAGACTGGCGATAACTGCTGAGGGACTGAATTCCAGTGTTGTTGTTGTTTAAGATTAAGCTGGCTTTATGCCAGCACGGGCTCTTGCTCAAGAGCAGCCCGTAGGAATTCCAGTGGCGAGTCCATCTCCTTATATCGTGATGTTGCGAGCTCTTGAGGACGGTCAGAGCACCTCTCCGGCAGGTCGGGTTTTCATTGGTTCCTGGGAAGGTGACTCATACGACCTGCCGGAGAGGTGCTCTGACCGTACTCAAGAGCTCGCAACACCACGATATAAGGAGATGGACTCGCCACTGGAATTCAGTCCCTCAGCAGTATCGTTTGAAAATGTCCTGTGGATCAGGAGGAAACCTCGCGTTGAGGAGAGAGAGAGAGAGAGAGAGAGAGAGAGAGAGAGAGAATTGTATAAGCAATAATAAATCAAATGACTCAACCGAATTTTACCATGCCCTTTAGAGCGTTGCTCGCCAGTCTAAGCAACAACGAGAAAGCCGTCATCAGAAAGATAGAGAAGACTCTTTACAAGATTAATAGTGCTGAAGCAGCAGTCATTTTTAACAAAACATGCCTACGAGAGGGTCTCCTTCCGAAATATTATTATTATTATTATCATTATTATTATTCAGAAGATGAAACCCTATTCATATGGATCAAGCCCACCACCAAAGGGGCCATTGACTTGAAATTAACTTAACCTAACCCAACCTAACCTAGCCTAACCTAATAAACAGCCAGTCATTAAAAATATTTGCCAAGCTTAGATTAGATATTTGACAGAGGCGTTTCTCTCTCTCTCTCTCTCTCTCTCTCTCTCTCTCTCTCTCTCTCTCTCTCTCTCTCTTAGCAACCAGATTTCTACTTGTCAAACGATTGATTTTTTTCAGGAATTTTCAGTATTGTTTCGTTTTCAAGAGCAGATAGTTTTCTCTCTCTCTCTCTCTCTCTCTCTCTCTCTCTCTCTCTCTCTCTCTCTCTTTATACCAATGCCCGTAAAGACTTCAGAGAATATTTTATTAATTTATCACTACAAATTCTCTTTCCATTGACTGAATTGAGAGAGAGAGAGAGAGAGAGAGAGAGAGAGAGAGAGAGAGAGAGAGAGAGCTAAATGGTCTTCCCATAGAACCAGGATAATAATCAATGATAAATCTCTCTCTCTCTCTCTCTCTCTCTCTCTCTCTCTCTCTCTCTCTCTCTCTCTCTCTCCTCAGAAACCCAATAGCCAAGACTTCCTCCCTCACCTGGCAGTAATTAATGCCAAAAAAAGGCGGCTGTTCAAAGACTCCAAAAGTTACCTGAGCTTACAAAAGCCTGGAGGTCACACTCCAGCCCCTTCCAGTGTCTTTGATAAGAACCAATTTCACCCTAAATGAATAACATCACACCTTTGTTCTCAGGTGAAAGGGGGTTGGTTGGCCTTCCCGCCTGCAGCATCCTCAGGGGAAGGTCACCTCCCCCCCGCCCCCCATGTCACATAATAAAGTCGGGGGATGAGGGGGGCGGATGGGGGAAGGTTGGATAATGAGATATGACACCATAAACAGGCAAGGACGTGGACGCATATTGCAGACAGTTGTAAAAGAATCTTGCTTTGTGTCTCATGGGGATATTTGAGAGAGAGAGAGAGAGAGAGAGAGAGAGAGAGAGAGAGAGAGAAGCAAATGTATAATCTGAATTTGGCTATTTTTTATGGCTGAGGGTATCCAATCCATGCCAAATTACTTTTCTTGTTTTTTTATCTTATTCACTGACGGTTTATTTCTGTTTATTGATTTCAAAGTAAATTTTCAGTAATGTTGAAATCTTTTTAATTCTAATTGACACCATAATAATAATAATAATAATAATAATAATAATAATAATAATAATAATAATAATAATAATAATAATAATAATAATAATAATAATAATAATGATGATAATGTATTCTTTTGGAAGCTTGAATTTCAAGTCAGTGGCCCCTTTAGTGGGTTTGTTCATATATGAATGAGGTTCTTCATCTTTAAAATTAATAATAATAATAATAATAATAATAATAATAATAATAATAATAATAATAATAATTAATAATAATAATAATAATAATAATAAAAACAGCAACCTCCTTGGAAAAGGCGCCTGGAAAAGCAAATCATGGTGATGAGATCTGACTTGAGTAAACTGAAAGAGATGGCAGAAAAAGGCTAAGAAGCAGAAAACAAGGGAGGAAACTCAACGAGAAATCAAGTACAAGAGGGGGGGGACTAAACAACACAATAGAAGATGTAAAACAGAGGCTTATGGCCAAAGCACAGAAAATCCAACGGTACATGAACAAGAATAAGGGATACCAACAGAACAAACTATTCGGAACCAACAATAAAAGACTATGCAGCCAACTAAGAGGGAAAGACAACCACAGAAATTCCTGAAGCCGAACCAAGTAAGAGACTCTGGGAAAAACAAAACATGGAGCAATCCGGTATCACACAACAAACATGCAAACATAGCTCCAGGAAGTCAAGGAAGAAGAAAACAGCGGAGAATAAAACAAAGATTCACTGAGATCACGACAGACAGTCAGACACCAAGTAAAGAAAATGCCCAACTGGAAAGCCCCAGGTCCCGATGAAGTCCATGGATAATGGCTCAAAAACTTCAAGGCCCTACACCCACGAATAGCAGAACAACTCCAGCATTGTATCTCAAGTCACCATGCACCCAAATGGATGACCACAGGAAGAACATCCTTAGTACAAAAAGACAAGAGTAAGAGAAATATAGCCAGTAACTACAGGCCTATCACCTGCCTACCAATAATGTGGAAGTTACTAACAGGTATCATCAGCGAAAGGCTATACAACTACCTAGAAGAGACAAACACCATCCCCCACCAACAGAAAGGCTGCAGAAGGAAGTGTAGGGGCACAAAAGACCAGCTCCTGATAGACAAAATGGTAAAGAAGAACAGTAGGAGAAGGAAAATCAACCTACGCATGGCATGGATAGACTATAAGAAAGCCTTCGGAC
>NC_087216.1:75920513-75983101 GCF_015104395.2 Macrobrachium nipponense | reverse complement strand
TATTTTCAGATCTTGATACTTATCCATTTTTCCCTCTCTTTCTCTTCAACTCTGGTGTCCCATGGTATTGCGACATCAATGAGTGATACTTTCTTCTTGACTTTATCAATCAACGTCACGTGTGGTCTATTTGCACGTATCACCTATCTGTTCTGATACCATAGTCCCCAGAGGATCTTTGCGTGATCGTTTTTCTATCACTCCCTCTGGTTGTGCTCGTACCACTTATTACTGCAAGGTAGCTGATGTTTCTTGCACAGGCTCCAGTGGAGGGCTTTTGTCACTGAATCATGCCTCTTTTTGTACTGGTTCTGTGCAAGTGCTGGGCATTCGCTTGCTATGTGGTTTATGGTTTCAGTTTTCATATTGCACTTCCTACATATGGGAGAGATGTTATTTCCGTCTATCGTATTTTGAACATATCTGGTTCTTAGGGCCTGATCTTGTGCCGCTGTTATCATTCCTTCAGTTTCCTTCTTTAGCTCTCCCCTCTGTAGCCATTGCCATGTGTCATCGCTGGCTAGTTCTTTAGTCTGTCTCATGTATTGTCCGTGCATTGGTTTGTTGTGCCAGTCCTCTGTTCTGTTTGTCATTCTCCTGTCTCTGTATATTTCTGGGTCTTCGTCTACTTTTATTAGTCCTTCTTCCCATGCACTCTTTAGCCACTCGTCTTCACTGGTTTTCAGATATTGCCCCAGTGCTCTGTTCTCGATGTTGACGCAGTCCTCTATACTTAGTAGTCTCTCCTCCTTCCTTTCGTGTTATGTATAGTCTGTCCGTATTTGCTCTTGGGTGTAGTGCTTTGTGTATTGTCATATGTTTCCTGGTTTTCTGATCTATGCTGCGGAGTTCTGCCTTCGTCCATTCCACTATTCCTGCGCTGTATCTGATTACTGGCACTGCCCATGTGTTTATGGCTTTTATCATATTTCCGGCGTTGAGTTTTGACTTGATTATCGCCTTGAGTCTCTGCATATATTCTTTCCTGATCGTGTCCTTCATCTCTTGGTGTCTTATTATTATTATTATTATTATTATTATTATTATTATTATTATTATTATTATTATTATTATTATTATTATTATTATTATTATTAGTTGAATTTTTCTCTGAATTGTAAAAGCAAAGTACTGGAAAATAAACTGTGATTTTTATATTATTATTATTATTATTATTATTATTATTATTATTATTATTATTATTATTATTATTATTATTATTATTATTATTATTATTATTATTATTATTAGTTGAATTAGTTCTCTGAATTGTAAAAGCAAAGTACCGGAAAATAAACTGTGATTATTATTATTATTATTATTATTATTATTATTATTATTATTATTATTATTATTATTATTACAAATACTCATATTAGCATGAGTCTTCAAATGGAAAAACAAATCCACATATGAACTTTCTCCCTTCAAGAAGCAGAAAGTTCGATCGCTTTCACCACCTTCTTGACATTCTCTCTTACTCGGGGAGTACACCTATAAAATACTTTGGAAAAGCCTCAAAAGGTCTGAAAAAAGGTGTTTCGTGTTGAGTTAAAGATACAGGAATCTTAGGATAGGATATTTATGATTTATTTATTAAAATGAAAATGTAAAAAACAAATAATGTGCATGTGAAACAGCACACAACAATCATTTCTAATAAAATATAGCGTATTCATTTTAATTTTCGCTCGAACAAGGCTCTATTTGTCCGCAGATTTCGGGACGTTTTAATTTATTCGGTGTACTGAATTGAGAGGCTACGTTTCTGCTTGATTATTTTGTGTTTCCGCTTATAACAGAATATATGAACGTGTATATTTTATGTCCTTTTTATTTGATCCTTTTTGCTATAGTAGATTCACATCAACAGTGCATCTGATTGGCTGTTGATAAGCCAATCACAGGGCTGGTAACTCTCAGTCTCTCTAGGGAGTTCACATAGGCAGCATCTGTGTTCTGAGCTCTCCTGAGGGATACTTTCGAAAGGAGAAGTAGAACATACATCCTGCCTAAGTGAACTCCCTCGAGAGACTGAGAATTTCCAGCCCTGTGATTGGCTTGTCAACAGCCAATCAGGATGGGCCTAGACATCAAATGCACGGTTGATGTGAATCTTACTGTAGTATTAATAGTACAATTATGAGTTCTAATTACGAAGACCATTTCACGCCAAGTTAGGAATATAATGCTTACAACTTATGAGCAAGAGGGAATATCTTGCCCCGAGTAAGCTGGAGGTGGAATCACGCCTTGTTAGTGTTATCGTCGGTTCTGGGCTAGTAAAAGGCATCAGGATGCCTTTCCCTTTTGACAGACCTTTTGTAACAATAAACGAGAAAAAATGTGCACGATCATGGTTTACTTTAACCTTAAATACAATAGAAACTACAGAGGCTAGAGAGCTGCAATTTGGTATGTTTGATGGTTGGAGGATGGATGATTAACATACCAATTTGCAGCACTTCAAAACAAGAAAAGCTGAACACATGATTATGCTTTATAAAACATATGTTCGTAGTCCACTTGAATATTGCAATATGCCTCATGGTTTTCAAGATGGTGCCAGACGCACGATCATGGCTATCTTTAACCTTGAATGGAATCAAAACTACTAAGGCTAGAGGGTTGCAGTTTGGTATGTTTGATAGTTGGAGGGTGGATGATCAACATATCAATTTGCAGCCCTCTAACCACAGTAGTTTTCAAGATCTGGGGGCGGACAAAAAATAGGTGCAGACGGACAGAAAGAGCCGGCATAATAGTTTTATTTTCAGAAAAATAAAATTGTGAAAATATGAACAAATATTCTATATTATTTTGCTAAGAATGACTATGGAGACTCGTTTTATTAATATTGTTAGTTTTCATTTATTGTACAACTAAATGGTTGATCTTTTAGATTTTTTCCCAAAATACAAAAAAAAAAAATTAATACTCAGTAAATGATAAATAGGTTGCCAGAATTACTACAAAATGAAACTGAACAACAAAGATTAAGCATTATTTTTTCAAAATGCCTCATTTTGGTGATTGGTTCATTAAAATATGTTTTATTCTCGTTTATATCATTACAAAATAGTTGACATTTTCTATATTTTTCCAAAATGATAAAAAATAAGGACGACTCGGAAAATGGAAATGAGATTGTCAAAACCAAGGTATATAGAATAAGTGAGAGAGGATTTCCGTGACAGACCTGGAGGCCAGGGTGGGAGCGGTCAAGGCAAGTACTACCTTGGGAAACTTAAGTACCTTGGGTCGAAGGGATCAGGCCTGTAAGTGTCAGATGTCATTTTCACTCTGTTATCTTGTATACGTTTGGTGTTCTTTTGAATTCATATAGGTCACTGTACTACACATAACAAAATCAAGGATGATAATGGCTCTCTAATATATAATAGAAACCATAAATTAATATGCTTGACAGGACTTGAAGAAATATCCAATTAGCACTTGACCTGGCATTTATTTACAAAGGCTTATTTACAATTTTACAATACATAATTTAATAAACTAACATAGATAGACATGGATAACACAACAGTATCTGGCTTCATAATGGAAATGAAAAATACTTAGTAAAAGTGGAAAAAACAACAATTTTTAAAATTTTCATGGCATTATTTAGTTAATTTATGCATCTTTTTCTTTTTTTGCCTACTTGATAAAATTTGGGCATTCAGAGCTCTCATCCTAAAAAACATCCGACATCTGACAAAAAACATTACTTTAAAAGGCAAGGATACACAATTTTCAATATGGCGTGCCAAGTCGCATAATACTCCATTGCTTGGTCTCAGTGTATTTTCTCCATTGTATGTTTGAAAAAATTTTTCCATTGCCTTTAATTTTTCAAAAAAACTCAGCACTTGGTTCCGTTAATTTATCATCATGTCGCTCTACTGCACTAATCCAGGTACCTTTCACTTTTTTAAGTTTACATCCTAAGAACTGATAATCTGGAAATTTAGATGCCACATAACCTCCAACATATCTTCGTCTGCAACATTCTCTAAAGTTCTTTCATGAAATTCATTTTCAAAGTTTTTTTAGTCTTCTTCTGGCATCTTCTCATCTTCAGTAGAGGCAAACACCATTGCAGAAATCATAAGCTCTCTTTCAAGATCAGTTTCATTTGAATCATTATTTTCACAACTTTTCTCTTGACTGAACATTCCTTCCGACATATTTGAAGAATCGCACTCCTTCATCGAGTTACATTTTTTTCCAGTTATAGAGTTTATTTTGCCAAGTAAATATGACCTTATTCTGTGTTTGACTTCAATTGGCGTAGGATGATCATAAGTTGCACCCATTTGTCTAAGACAGCCAAACATGTTTTCCAGTCCATCTTGGTTAAGTCTGGAGGTAATTATGTATGATACATTATATTTACTTTTCAACATATCATGCAACCTTGGCAAGGATTTACGTGGCACAATAAGTCCCTTTTGGAACTGATAGATCTTATTACTTTTGCAAACTCGCATTGTTTCAGCAGTACACTTCATATTATCAAGGATTTTATTCTGTTCCGTCAGTTGCATCCCATAAGCATGTCTAGATTTTTTTTTTCTGTCATAAGGTACCCTTGAATTGAACACATCAAACCAGGAGTCGGCAAGCTTTATAAAGTCCCTTGTACTTTCCCAGGACATGCTCTTCAAAAGTCCCTGACTTCCATAAAAATCTAAAGCTTTATATGTTGTTTCCGAAAGAAGCTTCACTGCTTTCCTCACATTCATACGTTGAATTTCATTGCTGGGGCTCGCGATCCAAGAAGTTCCTGCTGCAAGTGCAGGTCTCTTTTATATGAATTTTCTTCAAAATGTTTACTGCATATGCGATGAGTAGTAGGGTTTAATAAAGTTGTCCTTTCTATTACAACGATGAACCCATTTCCGTCTTGTTTCCTCATCACGAGGGAATCGGAAAAAGGATACCTCCCTTTTTCTACTATTTGAATAACAACCAAACACGGCGCAGTTGTTTGGCATTATTTAAATAATAATTTAGATTATATAAAAAATCAAAACTATGATTGAAGTGACCTGTGATCTACATTTGAATGAAACAGTAGCTGAGTGACTTCTCGCCCTGTCCTGGCCTCCAGGTGGCGCGGCTCTTGGGGGATAAGCCGCAACCCCCCACAAATGACTCTACCTGACCATTCTATATACCTTGGTCAAAACTACCACACAAAAAATATAGTAAGGAAAATTTTTTTCTAAAAATTGTTAAATAAAAACGGAAAAAAATGGAATACACGTACAAAGGAAACACCAGTTTAATCGGATATGCCCCAGAACGTGAAAAATAATGTTCATTTAAGAACAAGGGGAAAAAAAGAAGAGATCTAGCAACACTTTTCTTGTAGTAAAAAAAGACAAAATCACCTGAAGGAGCAAAGGTACTACAAACAGCAGCAACGAGGACATTAAAATATGTAGAATGATTCAACTTCTGTTCCTGTCCTTCCCACCTTACTCGACTTACCACCAGCAGCATGGAGATCATTATCCCCATCTCCAGAGATCATCTCCAATGAATAAAAGAGAAAAGGTAAGATGGGAAAAGGAGAAATCAAATCCCCGTTGGCCTTCCAGGAAACCAAAAGGGGGAGAAAGCACGAGATTAATCTGCCAGGACACGACACCAATTACCGTTACGACAGACGCCCTAGAGGAACTTCCAAGGAAGAAGAAGAAGAAGAGAAGAAGGTGGTATCAGTCCCTCAGAGGGGAGAGAGAGAGAGAGAGAGAGAGAGAGAGAGAGAGAGAGAGAGAGAGAGAGAGAGAGAGAGAGAGTTTAGTGGAGGTGGTTGCCCGAGGCTGAAAGTGTTGGAGCCCACAATGGTGGAAGTGTTCCTGCCAAACTTCCCCATAATAATTAATTCCAGAGGACTTGAATCATAATCATTTTCAGGTTTTTTATTTTGTCTAAAAGCCACATTGTTGAGAGAGAGAGAGAGAGAGAGAGGAGTTAGAATAATCATGATTTCTATTATGCCCTCACATACAGAAATGCCAGAATTTCAGGTGTATTGTCCAATATGTGTGAATATATATAAATATATATATATATATATATATATATATATATATATATTATATAATATATATATATATATATATATATAATTTGTAAAAATACTGGAGTAATGGAAGAACCCCATTATGTGTCCATTAGTAACCTGAACAATGAAGTGAAGAAAATAATTAGAAAATATGGAATCAATTTCAAAAAGCTGGTAAACAGTGAAAAAGCCATTCTATTCAATGAATATATATATAGATATATATATATATATATATATATATATATATATGTATGTGTGTGTGTGTGTGTGAGTGTGTGTGTGTGTGTGTGTGTGTGTGTAAAATCATAATGACGGAAACTCAGGAAGCGTGAACAGAGTATTATGAACAACGAATACCATAATATGAGTAATATTCCCGTACACACCTCCTAAAGCAGAGAGAGAGAGAGAGAGAGAGAGAGAGAGAGAGAGAGAGAGAGAGAGAGAGATAAAGGACCATCATTACCCAATCCGAGACTTGCCTTGCCTGAAATTCCCAAATTCCCTAAATCATTCTAAAAAGGTCCTGGAACGAACGACATTGTTAAGCTGAAGTGACTTCAAAGTCTTCAAGGAATGCCTCGGGATCTATCTCGCTTCTTGATGCTCAGAGCGATCGCAGATGAGCGTAAATCGATGGAATCTCGAGATACAGAGAGAGAGAAGCTCCTGTGAACGTGGAGCTTCAGAAGAGCCTTTGTGGTCGTAATAGAGGGAGAGATAAATCTCTTGCCACACTACAAAGCGAAGATCTGCGACCGATATAGAAGGATAGAATCCATGACTTTGGAACGAAAGAGGTTGAAACCTTCGGCAGCGAATGAACACTCCCGACGCTGTAGTGCAACAAAGAGCTGCCAGAAGTATGATTATGGCTTACTTTAACCTTATATAAATTAAAAACTACTGTAGCTAGAGGGCTGCAATTTGGTATGCTTAATGATTGGAGGGTGGATGATCAACGTACCAATTTGCAGCCCTCTGGCCTCAGTAGTTTTCAAGATGGTGCCAGATGCACATCATGGTTAACTTTAACCTTAAACTTAAATAAAATATATTACAGAGCTAGAGGGCTGCAATTTGGTATGCTTGATGATTGGAGAATGGATGATCTACATACCAATTTGCAGCCCTCTAGCCTCAGTAGGTTTTAAGATCTGAGGGCGGACGGACAGGCAAAGCAGGCACAATAGTTTCCTTTTCCTGTCCGTCCGCCCTCAAATCTTAAAACTACTGAGGCTACAAGGATGAAAACTGGTATGCTGATCATCCACCCTTCAATCATCAAGCATACCAAATTGCAGCCCTCTAGCCACAGTAGTTTTTATTATATTTAAGGTTAATTATACTTCTGGCAGCGCAATAGGTACCAACAATATAGGCCACCACCAGCTGAGTTTCGTGGGCCGCAACTAAGAGTTTTATGGGCTGTGGCTGAACCCACCACCGGTCAGAAAACTCGACTGCGCCAAAGAAACTTTGGCGCTTTTTTAGTTTGTTTGTTTGTTGTTTGTCTTGTGTACAATTGTTGGCTACTTCTCCCTTTTGAATATATTTTTTCCCCTTTTCACGAGCCAGTCCTTTCAACTTGGGATCCCCGTAACTGATACTCTTAACTTTTTTCTCTCTTTTTATTTATTTTTTTAAAACATATTTCATTTTTTTGTCAGATTGCTTTCCAGAGATTCCAGCTTTTGCCTTCTCGGATATCACTTTCTGTCAATCTCTGAGAATTTGATTCATTTTCTGTTTTTATTTTTTGCTTCGTGCCAAGGTATATTGCTGAGAGAGAGAGAGAGAGAGAGAGAGAGAGAGAGAGAGAGAGAGAGAGAGAGAGAGAGAGAGAGAGAGAGTCTTCAAAACTTTTATTCTCTGACTTTCTATTTCACCATGTAATAATTTTTTTATTTTTTATTTTATTTTTTATTTATTTATTATATTTTTTTCTTTAGATGCACAATACGAAGAGGACATCGTGCAATTGGTACTTCTTCAGAAGTCCAAGCGATGTTGCAATGTATTGCTACCCGGATATTATTCTCCTTGAATTTTAAAACATTTCTATCTGTTTATTAACTTATTAATTCCCTTTTTCTTCTTTTGATAAGATGGATATCTTCCTTTTTGCATTTCCCTTTGCTTCCTCTTGCTTCTTCCTAATGAACACCATAATATTCTTTGGAAGCCTTTGTTAGGCTTGTTCCATATGAATAGATTTCATATTCTGAGTAATAATAATAATAATAATAATAATAATAATAATAATAATAATAATAATAATAATACTAATAATATTAATAATAATAACTAATAATAATAATAATATAATAATAATAATAATAATTGTAAAGAGTCCACAATAATACAAAGTATTATTGTGGACCCTTTACAACATTATATATACTCTCGCGATAGAGAGTTTTTTTTCCCTAATAATAATAATAATAATAATAATAATAATAATATAATAATAATAATAATAATAATAATAATAAAATAATAATAAAATATATGGGGGGGGGATAATATTTTGGTAGAAGACCCTCTTTTAGCCAAATACTGTTAAAAAGAATGGCAGAATTAAGCGAGTTGATTTTATATATTGTTTTTTCTATTTCCTTAAATTCGCTTCTCAGGCTCAGCGATGTTTCTGAGTAAAACTGACCAATATTCATATTGGGATTTTTAAAAATCATAAATGCTGAAGGTAATCTTTTATTGGAACAGATATCAGGTCCAGGTCAAGCAGGGGTCGTCGTCAGTGCTGGTATTATTCCGTAGGCGTAGTTCAGTTCGGCGGGGCGGGTTCGTCTTCAGTTTAAGGGCTGGTATTGGTGCTAGTATAGCTGGTATATCTGGTATTACGTAACGTTTCGACCTTCTCGCAGGTCATCCTCGGACGAGTAGTTTGAATAGACTGTAGCAAGAAATTCTGTGGGGCGGTATTTATAGCGGCTCGGACCTAGAGTTGCATTCTCATTGGTCGGGCGGTCGTGGACGAAGTCGTGGATCTCGCCTCGAAGGTCTCAGGGAGTCTCTCGTGCGAGCGCCACAGTAGTGTGCCTGGGGATGAACGACAGGAATTCCGTCCGTAGCAGGAATCCTGTTATCCCGTGGGGGCTCCTGATTATCTGGTATTGTCAGGGGGTCGTTTCGCTGCTCTCTGGGCGGCGGTGGGAAGGAGATACGTTTCTTGGGTGATGTTAAGATTTGGTTTCTCCTTGCCTATATGGAGGGCTTCTAAGAGGCGCAGACGTCGGGGATCCGTTGTCTGGTCTATTATTTCGATATTAGGAATAATATTATTTCTCTTTATCCGTTTGTTATGAGCAGTCCTGGCGTGGTTGAAGATGGCTCCTTCTTGAGCGTGGCAGGAGATTCGCTTGGAGAAAAAACGCATGGAGGTCATACCGACGTATTTGCCGAGGCATCCTCGGACGGGGCATGTGTAACGGTAGACCACACTGTCTTCTTCAAGGGATCCTGCAGGGGGGCCGAAGGGTTGTTTCTCATCACCAGGCTGCTCGTCTTCTTCGTTTTATAATAGATAATTAACTTGATATTTTTTGTCTGGGTCGGCGGGCTGACGTTTTCGTCGATGATCTTTTTGAGGGCTTGTTCGTCCTCCTTGTACCTCGGTGGAGTGTCCCTTGTAGAACAGCTTGATGGGCTCTGCAACATCGCGGCAGGGTTCCTGGTGGTACCAGGCTTCCATATTTTTCCTATAGATTCATCAACAGCACGATTGGCGTGTCCGTTTGTCGATGAGGACCTGGGCGGCGCGCTCCAACTCACTGTGTGTGTCATTCCAGGAGGAGCAGTGTGAGAGGGCCCTCCTGACGAAGGCGCTGATGGTGGAGCGCTTATACCTCTCAGGGCACTCGCTCTCACCGTTCATGCACATACCAGGTTCGTCGGCTTCGTGCTGAATTCGGAATCTCGCTGTTCGACAAGAACGTCAAGGAAGGGGAGGCGGCGGTTTTTTGCAATGTTCAATCGTGAACATGAGGCAGCTGTGGTCGTGGAATGCACGGTTCGCAAGCTTGCTCTATCTCATCCTGGGATCGGCGCAGACGAAGGTGTCATCATGTAGCGCACGTACATCCTCGGTTTTGTTGGAATTCTGGAAGACCCGCTCTTCGACGGTACCCATATAGAAATTGGCGAAAAGGACCCCAAGAGATCCCATCGCCACGCCGTCGATCTGGGTGTACATATTTAGGGCTTGTGCCTTGTATGATAAGGCGCCCTATGAGGTAATGTTAGACTGCGATAATCTTACGCTAAGTCGGTTGGTATTGCACTTCCATCTTCAATGGAGTGTCTTGGGGTTTGTAGATCACTTACGAAGTCGGGATATTCTTCTTGTTTATGACGACGATGTGTTAAACTATGGTGAGGAGGTTCTTGTAGAAAACACGAAGTATAAAATATATATATTCTTCTGAAGTTTTACATGCTGAAGATCAGATATGATTGTACAAGTCTTCTAATAACGATAGCTAACTCTGTTCTGCTTCTACTACCATCTCCGTTACCAGTCCATAAAGGAACCGACAGTAGTTCGAACATATGAACATACATACAATGACATAGTTACATACGAACACACAATCAAAATGAGACACGCTACAGATCACGTAGGCCATTTGAATTATAGGTCGTGGTAGTTGTCTCAAGCAGGGAGCTTGGACTAATGTTTATAAACAATTGAATGACTACAGGTGACGGCATGTTATCTTAGCCTACTTTTATTGTATACGTCATCTTTAGCGTCTCTAGTCTGATCACATTCCTGCAAAGCAATCTGGTTGACTCTTTAGTTTTAGTCTTTATATATATGGACTAACATTCCATATTTTTATTATGTAAACACTTACATTAGCTCGGTCAGCTACCAAAACCAACTACTGAATATTACTCAACTTGACTTGCATTTTGACTTATAGGAGTGTGATACAGACACTATGTGAATATAATATATATAAGTAAATAAAAATTCATTGTGTACATGAATTGATTCAAGTAATAAAATATAAAACAATGATATTGGTAAATAATAGTGATCACGTGATATATAATGATACAGTTTTTCACTTCATTTCATTAAGATACATATGCTACAGAAATACTAATGTACTCTGACAATTGCATAGAATGAAGATTAACATGATAAAAATCATATTTTAACTGATAAAAAATTTCATATATGAATTGATAAAATTATTAATGTTTATGCTGATTGATTCGTTGATTTTTATGCTAGCTGTTATATATCTGATTCATTAATCCATATACTAACTCATATATAACTGCAGATATTGGTAAGATAAAAGGTAACAGATTGATTATAGGCTACCTGATTTGTTTATACATATGTATATGGATTCATATAATTATGATTAATATATGTGCACTTTTAAATAGATTCCTATTGCGGACACGCAAAGATATATTTTGATTCTGTTATTTATGATCATTTATATATATTCCTAGTGTGTACACGCAAAAAATATATTTCAATTCTGTTATTTATGATCATTTATATATATAGGATACATGACCGAGGTTATACTACTTCACATTTAACTAGCTTTCGAACAACTTTTCGTCCATTACACAGTTCCAGACAACCACCTATAGCCAAATGAAACGGCCAATTTCACAGGGTTAAAACAGGGGAAAATTTGCCTGGCGGGTCCAAACGTTCTATTTTGCGCTCATACTTATTCTCTGCATCCTAAGCTACCCGATTACGTTTCGCGATGAATAAAAAAACATCCCCAGCACGAGTCCTTCGTCAGCAAAGTAGAGTTGAATATCCTTCGGGTCGTAGATTGTCGGAATATATGTCCCTTTCGTAGTCATTTCCGACAGCCGCAGGAGCATCCGCATTAAAACGAAGATTAACAACGGGGGATACGGTGTCGGTCAAAGAAGTCCATGATGGTGCTTATTCCTTTCACATTGTAGGCGGTTGTTACTCGACTGCCGTTGTCCGCAGCGACGAACGATTTTTTTGAAGTTGCGATGTGAAACTCTTGTACTGCAGGATACTGTAACAGGTTCCATTAATCAGCCTGCAAGTGAAATTATACTTGTCACAAGGGGCAAAGTAAATTCAGACGACATCCAAATACAGGGGAGGGGAGAGAGCCATTTAGACCAGACTTAACCCACATGAATTCGCTGATATTTTGGAATTCAAAAGAGTCCGCTGTACAAACTTTTTTATCCATGGCATTAACAATGAGTGAAACCTATCCAGGTCTATGATGACTGTAAAAATATCCATAATTATAAAAAATAAACAGATATCAATACGAATCCCAAAGAAAATTCTATATTACTGTAGTAAGTTACTAGACAAGAAGAGGAAAACGGAGCTATTTGTAAGATTGCCAGCAACATAAGAGTCAAAGAGAAGATTAATCATGATTCTGTATTTCTCTATGCTAAACTGAAATTAAGTTGTGATAAAATCTGATCCTATGTGCCCTAACAAAAATTTCATATTCAATTTTCTCGCGCGCATCCTCTGAGGTTAATTTTAAAAACTTTATTAATAGGTAAGAGATGCAACGAAAAAAAAAAACCCACTATGTAACTAATTTCTAAATAACTTTGGGTTTTTTCAAGAAAATGTGACATTTTCCCATGAATGTTTTACTTGAATTGTAATAGGCTAATATTGCAAGTAAATATTTCATATACATATCTTGATACTTCCTAAATGTCTATGAGGTTCAGAAAAAATTAATTCATTTTGTTGTTATAGAAATTCTATTTGCTTATTTTGTTTATTAATTTTAAAATGATTGCAACTCCTTAGTTGCATTGCGCATACGGAGACACGTCTGCCTTGCCCATGAGAAGTTCGGGCTAAGCATTCCTTTCTCCAGTCAATCTGCTTTGCAAGCGCGAGATGAAGCCTGTGCAAGCAGATATTTGAGGTTAAAGGAATCAATGCTGATACGGCAAACGCGACAGACCTTACTTGCTGTAAGAGATACGACTTTAGGATAAATTTTTTGTTTTTTTAATATTCACCCACATGAGAAGAATGTCTGAAAAAAAACAGTACCAAAATTGAACAATATATAGTTCATGTTGGAAATCTGCATAATTGTAATTATGTTAAATTAAATATTCCTTATTCAAACTAATGAAAAAGGTTTCCATACAAATTCTATATATATTATTAGCCCTGTATAAGATTCATATACGATTATTCCATAGATAACATTTTCACTTCTAGACTTCCTGACTTTAAAATCTCTTTTATTTTATCTTATTTATTTATTTATTTATTATTATTATTTTTTTTTTTCATTGACTACGAATATAAATCACCGGGACAGACAATATGTCAGTAGGTTTTTGATATATGTTTTGAACTTTTAGCTTATTTGTCATTAACTAAAAGCGTTAGTTAGAGTTCAAATCTTTACACATATATATTGGATATTTAATTAACCTATGGTTTACGTTTTGCTTATGATTTTATTGTGATTCCTTTTTATTATAAATTGTAACCCTTCTGACTTCTTACGGAGTGTATGGTATTGACTCCACTTGTATCCATATTTATTTTATTTTTTTATATGTATCTTTATTATATTTTTTTTATTTTTTTTTATATATTTGATAAATTAAATGGTGGTGGCTTGAATATGTGGGAAAAGTGTTCTAGCGGCGTACCGTATAAGGCTACTTGCGGCATCAATTCTATAGATACAAGATATAAATGATAAAGGTATTTAAAAACCGCGAGAACCACTATAATCCAGTTCGGATCAATATCACGAGTTGTAACTCGTAAGACATTGACACTTCCTATTTAATTATCCGTTATTCTACCAAACCGATTTGACTCTGGTGATAAAATATATTATTGGTTTTCTTAATGAAAGGGAATTCACACAACGTGTTATGGAGATTATTATTGATTTACACCACCCGAGTCAGGTATCATGTGTTTGAATTCCATGTTTACTGATTTAGCACTCATAAATATTCCTAACGCACTCAATTGCGGTGTTTGTTTTTAGTGCTATTAATTCTATATAACGTGTCAAGGACTATTAACACTAAGAAGTGTTTATTCCCTCTGTCAGACTCGTAATTCTGTTTATAATTCTACGTATATTCTTTCAAGGATTGATTTGGCACAGGATAGGCCCTTAACTGACAGGTGTCTTAGTCCCTTGTTTTCATGACACACGTGTTACAATCAGTTATGTGCTTTTTTATATCTGTAAGCATTGTAGGCCAGTAAAACAGTGATTTGGCTTTCTGTGACATAGTAGGGAAACCTGGATGACGGAATGCAACCAGTTTTATGACAATTGGTATGAAAGAGATTATTACTACTACCTGGTCGTTAGTCATCTGCTGTGTTCTTCGGGTTTTCCTCGTCACGGACCTACATATAATTACATTTGATTACATTATTCTGATACACATACTTTAATATACTTTTGCTTTAGGGTTTCTGCTCGAAGTGTTTTATTGTTTGCTTAGCCGCTGACCCTGTTTCCGTTCGAAGTGTTTATTGCTTTTGTTTTGCTTATGCTGCTGCTGACCCTGTTTTCGTTCGAAGTGTTTATTATTTTGCTTATTGCTGCTGACTCTTGCTTTGTTCAGTTTGTAACAGTTCTGCGCTCCAACCCAGATATTCAATGCTTGCGATCTCTTGGTTTAAGGAATTTTCTTGTTTAGATACGGTTTTAACAATAGGCACGGATGTTTCTATATCTTTAGTCCAATTAATGGTTCTTTGCTGTATGGTGCGGGATTGCGGGATAATGCGTCAGCTATGATATTTGCTTTCCCAGGTAGATATCTTATCTTGGCTCCAAGACCTGAATGATCATTTGTCACCGAGTTCCTTTGGACTGTGATTAAAGCCTTTGAAAACTTGGTAAAGGACTCATGTTCAGTAAGGACTTTATCAGGATAGCCATAGATTATGAACTTAAAATGTACTAGTGAGTTAACGATACCTAGCCCTTCCTTGCTTATTACTGCATATTTACTTGCAGAGGGCTTTAGTTTACGTGAATAAAAGCTATAGGAAAGAACTGTTTATCATATTACTGAAGTAGTACCCCTCTTACCCTTGGTCTGAGGCGTCTGTTGCAATAAAAAAAAAAAATTCCTTATTTAAATCAGGGATTTTTAAGTTAGGTGAGCTGCATTATTCCGCTTTTAAGATATCGAACGCCTGTTGATGCTTTTTAGACCATAATAAATCTACGCTCTTCTTTCGTAAGATCTGTTAAAGGAGCTGTCATGATTGAAGAGTTACATATTTACATACGATTGTAATACCCACTACAGCGCAAAAGTGCTGTATCTCCCTTTTACGTTAATAGGTACCGGAAAGTTTATGAATAGCCGACACCCTTACCATAGACTACTTTAAGACCTTGACTAGACACATAAACCTAGATAAACATGTTCGGTTTTAAAAAACTCACATTTAGATATTTTACTCTGAGATTATTTGTCTTTGTCTCTGTAGCACTAGCTCTACTTTTATGTGAATGTACTTCTAAGGTATTAGAAAAGATTACAAGATCAACCATATAAGCATGTAGGGTATCCCCTAAAAGTCTCCAACACTATATTGTAACTGGGGGTTGCAACGTAAGCCGGAGGCATACGTAAAAATTGATAATGTCCCCTGAGTGTGCTGAAAACGGTGTATGAGGTACAATCACTTAGTAATGGTATCTGGTAAAAGCTTTTAAGTAAGTCCAAGTTGGTGAAAAAAATTTATTCTAACCTAACAGAGATAAGATGTCGTCGGTACATTGCACTGGAAACTATCGGGAGTCGTTTCCTTGTTTAAGCGACAGAATCTACGCAGATACGCCAAGTCCAATCTTTTATGGCATGACGTTTTGAGGGAAAATTATTATGGGCTATTTGATTTCCTAATGACTCCTATTATAACATTTTTCAACTTCGTCATTTATCTCTATTTTGAAATTGCATTGAGAGTCTATACAAAGGTACGTATATAGCTTTATGTTTGTCCTTGAGACCGTATTTTGTGTTAAATTACATCGTTTTTTTTTTTTTTTTTTTTTTTTTTTGTTTTTTTTTTTTTTTTTTTTTTTTTTTTTCCAGAGATCACTCGCTAGTGGAGAAACTTCCTGGTATTCAGGTAAAAGATAAAAAAAAAAAATTTTCTGCTGAATCACCTCTGCTTGAATGACTTTACGGATATTACTTTAGATAGATTATCAGAGAGATTCATCTACGACTGGTTGGGCGGGATTAAAATTAGCAACAATAAAAAATGCGATATTTATAACTTCCGTATCACGATATGTATACGTTTGTGGATCACTAGATTTAACTTGTTGCTGCTAGTCAACCGTGTCTAGGGCTTTGTTCGCGGAAATCGTTATATTTCAGAGTGTCGGGAAGGATTAAAATTTCATTTCCCAGCAAAGTCTTTTTACACGCACTAAGACATTCGAGGGTGCATGCTTCTCGAGATTTTGCGTGCAAAGTGCGACTGCGGTTGTGGGAGAATTCTGTTGGGTCATTTGAACAATGTTACGATTTATGAGACAAATGATTTGTTCTTTTATATAAGTTATTATTGATTAACTGTCTCATTTTTGTTCAAACGGATTTTAATATGTTTGAAGGTTTATAGGATTTTCCTTTGATAAACACGTCTTATTTGCAGGATGTAAGATAATATTTTGTATACCCCTAGATGGATCTTACAATTACACTACATACAGATCAACTTTTTTTATAACTATAGAGGTATCTGTAAGCGCTCGCTTATCCGGACTTCTCATTAGGGAAGTTCGAACAACAGACGGTGAGTCCGTAAATACAGGATATTACGTGTACTAAAGAAATAAAACAAGATATTCTAATTTTTACGGCGCGTACAGTCGGGCTTTATCCACCACTACTTATAATAACTTACGTATTAAAAAAAACGAAAACCTGCTCTGATTACTTTATACGGTCGTGTGTTTTCATAGGAAAAATCCTTTTTAATTCAAAAAGATATTGGCATGTATGAACCAACATCGCTTTTCCCCACTCTGCTGGAGTCGCTTATTGTGTGGAATTTGCTATGCTTTGAACACTCGGCAGATTTAACTAACCTTGACGCTTGACTAGGTGACACAGTAACCGAGTTTGCTTGTTTGATTCTGAACGGGCTACTGTTTCTATTTCTTTTTGTAATAATTAGGATCCTTCTCTTTATTACCATCGCAACGTATTGTGTGTTTTTAGCATTATGTTGCTGGTTACGTATAAAGCAATGAATGACGAACTATTAGGAACTGAGCGCTTACTATTAAGACAAGTTATCTCTACTGCATTCAATATTAACTGTTTGTACTTCATTCTTTGCTAAAATTTTGAAATAGTGAGGGATCCTGGTCAGTGCATTTAGCCTGATGAAAGTTTTTTACAGACATGTTATTCCTTGCAATCCAGCCATATTTTTAAAGTTAAGTTGAGTCATTGAGGTTCGATATTTTATATAACTCAAAAACTCAAGGCTAAAACTGCGATCGGGACTTTGCAAAGGAGCATTTATTGTCATGACCCGAAATAGTGTTACCTCTAATTTATATAGATTTGTACGGGTGTTCCACTTTTTTTGTTTTTTTGTGTGTTTTCTAATCACTACGGTGCTTAACGACCCTATCCACTGCGTAAACGCATATTCACTGTTTAATATGATTTGTTACGTAAGGGATTAATAATCACCCAAAATGATAAAATTAACATAGTATATGATTATGATATTTCAGTAGAACTTCTGGAAACAGACACTCAAAGATAAAAAACTCGCAGTAGCGAAATCTCTATGATGTAGATAATTTTCTGTAAAAAAGTAAGATTAAGAATGGTCTCGTAACTTCAGCCACAGGAATAACGAATTCGACCTGCAAAGGAAACACTCAAAGTTACTCCAAATGAATAAAAAATTGTACTCAGCTTTGCTTTTGTGGGAAGTCACGGTGTTCCGATAACGACACACGGCCTTGGTCCTCCTTCTCTATTTAGCGGATGACTTTGGTTTGGCTTCAGTTTCCCCGTGCGCGTTGTTTCGATGATTCGAGCCCTTGAAAGATCCGATGCTGCAGACGCGTTCGGTTGTTTCTTGAAGTGCCGGAACACTCACTAACGATGTTTTCTTGAATGATTCTAATGAGAGACGAAGCTTGCGTTGCCGTAGGAAAAAGGACACGTCGGTTTTGTTTCTTGAAGTTATTCACTAAACGATGATACTAAGTTGCTTGAAGAATCTTGTTTTCTGAAGTCGCTCACTAAACGATGATACTAGGTTGCTTGAAGAATCTGCTGCTTTCGTCGTCGTTGACTTCATGATTTATATTCTGTTTTATCTTCGGAGGGAAGTTGTAGAGTCCTTCTGGTACGCTTGCCACCATTTTAGGGCTTGTGCCTTGTATGATAAGGCGCCCTATGAGTAATGTTTAGACTTGGCGATAATCTTACGCTAAGTCGGTTGGTATTGCACTTCCATCTTTAATGGAGTGTCTTGGGGTTTGTAGATCACTTACGAAGTCGGGATTATCTTCTTGTTTATGACGACGATATGTTAAACTCATGGTGAGGAGGTTCTTGTAGAAAACACGAAGTATAAAAATATATATATTCTTCTGAAGTTTTACATGCTGAAGATCAGATATGATTGTACAAGTCTTCTAATAACGATAGCTAACTCTGTTCTGCTTCTATTACCATCTCCGTTACCAGTCATAAAGGAACCGACAGTAGTTTCGAACATATGAACATACATACAATGACATAGTTACATACGAACACACAATCAAAATGAGACACGCTACAGATCACGTAGCCGTTTGAATTATAGGTCGCGGTAGTTGTCTCAAGCAGGGAGCTTGGACTAATGTTTATAAACAATTGAATGACTACAGGTGACGGCATGTTATCTTAGCCTACTTTTATTGTATACGTCATCTTTAGCGTCTCTAGTCTGATCACATTCCTGCAAGCAATCTGGTTGACCTCTTTAGTTTTAGTCTTTTATATATATGGACTAACATTCCATATTTTTATTAGTAAACACTTACACATATAGTTGCGGTGATCAGCAAAAGGGGCCTTCTTAGTACAGATTTCCAGCGAGGCTCGAAGGGCATGTTCTGGGATGTTTAAGGATGGAGTGCCAGGGTCCCTGTAAACTCTGTCCAAGATCATTTGTATGGTCTCGTCTACGGGGACGTTGGTAAAGAGGGACTCTACATCCATCGAAGCGATGCATCCTCCACGGGGGGGCGTTCCTCGTAGGGCTTCCAAGAACTCGGCCGACGACTTCAAGCTGTGCCTATCTGGGACGTACGGGTTAAGAAGGCGTTGAGTTTCTTGGCCAACAGGTACGTAGGGGCAGGGATCTGGCTGATTATGGGGCGGAAGGGGTTTCCCTTGCTTATGGGTCTTAACATTTCCCATAGATGTAGCCTAAGTCATGTCACCCATTATGGGTGGCAAATGCAGGGCGTTAGAGGGCGGCGTTGACTGTCTCAATAATCCTGTTGGCCTCTCGCTTGATGTCGTCGACGGGTTTCTTGGTAATTCTGCGAAATTTCGTGGAGTCCGCCAGGATTTCTTCAATCTTCCGGCGGTATTCCTCAGTCTGGATAAGGACGAAAGCAGCAGTTTTATCGGCCCTGCGTACAGTGACGTCCTCACAGCTTCCTTAACTGCTTCGCTGCTTCCCTCAGGGTCACGGCTGATGATACCACTGCGGTAGTCTCCACGGTCGGTGAGGGCCTCGGCAAGCAGAAGGGGTTGAAGGGCGTCGGTCGTCCGCAGGTTCCCAAGGTCTTTTTGCTTCTGGATACCATCGAGGAGATATTCAATTTCCAAGCGTTTATCCATCGCCTCGGCTGCGTGATGAAGTGGCAGTTGAGGCCCATCCGCAGGATCTTGTCTTCGTCAGGTGTTGGGACGTGGCTTGTAAGGTTGATGTACTCGTCTCGCCCTTGTGGGAGGCGTATCTTACCTCCGTTGAGGGCGACGAGTTTCTTGGTTATGGTCCTGTTCTTTTTCTCAGCAACTTTTTCCTCCAGGCGGCGAAGGCATTCGGTGATGTGTTCGTGTTGTCCACGTCCTTGGGGGTTGTCTATTGCGCCATTTTCTTCGTCTGTTGGCCAAGAAACTCAACACCATCTTAACCCCGTACGTCCCGATAGGCACAGCTTGAAGTCGTCGGCCCGAGTTCTTGGAAGCCCTACGAGCAACGCCCCCCGGAGGATGCATCGCTTCGATGGATGTAGAGTCCCTCATTACCAACATCCCCGTAGACGAGGACCATAAAAATGATCTTGGACAGAGTTTACAGGGACCCCGGCACTCCATCCTTAAACATCCCAGAACATGCCCTTCGAGCCGTGCTGGAAATCTGTACTAAGAAGGCCCTTTTGCTGATCACCGCAACTATATGTGCACCCAGATCGACGGCGTGGCGATGGATCTCCCCTTGGGGTCCTTTTCGCCAAGTTTCATATGGGTACCGTCGAAGAGCGGGTCTTCCAGAATTCCAACAAACCGAGGATGTACGTGAGCTACATTGATGACACCTTCGTCTGCGCCGACTCCCAGGATGAGATAGAGCAGCTGCGACGTGCATTCCACGACCACAGCTGCCTCACGTTCATGATTGAACATTGCAAAGACCGCCGCCTCCCCTTCCTTGACGTTCTTGTCGAACAGCGAGATTCCGAATTCAGCACGAAGGTGTACACGAAGCCGACGAACCTGGGTATGTGCATGAATGGTGAGAGCGAGTGCCCTGAGAGGTATAAGCGCTCCACCATCAGCGCCTTCGTCAGGAGGGGACCTCTCACACTGCTCCTCCTGGAATGACACACACAGTGAGTTGGCACGCGCTGCCCAGGTCCTCAATCGACAACGGACACGCCAATCGTGCTGTTGACTGAATCTATAAGGAAAATATGGAAGCCTGGTACCACCAGGAACCCCGCCCCGCCCCGATGTTGCAGAGCCCATCAAGCTGTTCTACAAGGGACACTTCCACCGGAGGTACAAGGAGGACGAACAAGCCCTCAAAAAGATCATCGCGAAAAACGTCAGCCCCGCCGCCCAGACAAAAATATCAGTTAATTATCTATTATAAACGAAGAAGACGAGCAGCCTGGTGATGAGAAAACAACCCTTCGGCCCCCCTCCGCAGGATCCCTTGAAGAAGACGAGTGCGGTCTACCGTTACACATGCCCCGTCCGAGGATGCCTCAGCAAATACGTCGGTATGACCTCCATGCGTTTCTCTCCAAGCGAATCTCCTGCCACGCTCAAGAAGGAGCCATCTTCAACCACGCCAGGACTGCTCATAACAAACGGATAAAGAGAAATGATATTATTCCTAATATCGAAATAATAGACCAGACAACGGATCCCCGACGTCTGCGCCTCTTAGAAGCCCTCCATATAGGCAAGGAGAAACCAAATCTTAACATCACCCAAGAAACGTTTCTCCTTCCCACCGCCGCCCGGAGAGCAGCGAACGACCCCCGACAATACCAGATAATCAGGAGCCCCCACGGGATAACAGGATTCCTGCTACGGACGGAATTCCTGTCGTTCATCCCCAGGCACACTACTGTGGCGCTCGCACGAGAGACTCCCTGAGACCTTCGAGGCGAGATCCACGACTTCGTCCAAGACCGGCCCGACCAATGAGAATGCAACTCTAGGTCCGAGCCGCTATAAATACTGTCCCACAGACTTTCTTGCTACCGTCTCTTCAATCGAAGATGACCTGCGAGAATGTCGAAACGTTACGTGATACCAGATATACCAGCAATACCAGCACCAATACCAGCCCTTAAACTGAAGACGAACCAGCCCCGAACTGAACTACGCCTACGGAATAATACCAGCACTGACGACGACCCCTGCTTGACCTGGACCTGATATCCTGTTTCTAGTAAAAGATTACCTTCAGCATTTATGATTTTTAAAAATTCCCAATAGGAATATTGGTCAGTTACTCAGAAACATCGCTGAGCTGAGAAGCGAATTGTAAGGAAAATAGAAAAAACAATATATAAAATCAACTCACTTAAATTCTGCCATTCTTTTAACAATAATAATAATAATAATAATAATAATAATAATAATAATAATATGTAGCGCCGTGGCAGAGTGGGTTAGATCGTCAATGGACTGCTTAAGTTAAGCAACATTGGGGCTGGTTAGTCGTTGATGGGTGACCACTCTCCTCGGCGTTGATTCCTTGGGAAAGGATCTTTACCATAATTTCCTCAGTCTTCTCAGCTGTAAATGATACCTATCCCTGATGGGGTAGGGTCCAGCTATGGGTTAAATAGCAAAACTCAACAATGATGGAAAGAAATGAAGGAATAAACGACAACGACGTAAATGGAACCTCTGGTAACAGAGGAACTTCGTCCGGCAGCCAGGTATTCAACCCAATTGAAGGGAAAGACGGTCAGGTACTTGGAGGTCGTCATCCAGCAACTGACCACCACAACGACAGTAACCAACAGCCTGAGATTGAGCTACAGAAGCAAAAAGAAAGAAATGGACAAGAGAAGAAAATAAGGAAATATGGAGATGCTACATCAGAAGCAACCCGACGGAGAGAGGATATAGAAGAAGGTTGGTCAACATCTGGAATGAGAGGAATAACACCCCCAAACAGAGCAGAGGCTGGCAGACCAAGTAAGGAACATAAAGAAAAAGAACTGGCTCTCCCCAACAGAAAGAGAAGAACTGGAAAGGGAAATGTCACACGACAACGAATTACAAGAAGACAAACTGAGAGACGATGCCACAGAAGACGACAGGGATGATGAGGTATCAAACAACGACACACGAAGAAACACCGACGAAGTAACAGACAGGACGGAATGGGTAGAAAAGATTAGACAATGGATGGAGCCAGATACAGAGAGAACAAAGATCCCCTCCATGAAAGCCTACAACACCAAGAAATTAAGGCAGAAAACAAGTGAGGTCAATGAAATAATGGGCATAATACACACCACCGTTATCACGAAACAAATAACTTGGCATATGCAGGAGCAAGATTAGTAGCAGAACTGATGGGATTCGAACACTAACACCACCAGCACAACCAACCCAACAGAAACCAAAACAGCAACCTCCTTGGAAAAGGCGCCTGGAAAAGCAAATCATGGTGATGAGATCTGACTTGAGTGAACAGAAAGAGAAGACAGAAAAAAGGCTAAGAAGCAAGAAAACAAGGGAGGAACTCAACGAGAAATACAAAGTACAAGAGAGGGGACTAAGAAACACATAGAAGACATAAAACAGAGGCTTAAGGCCAAAGCACATAAAATCCAACGGTACAATGATCAGGAATAATGGATACCAACAGAACAAACTATTCGGAATCAACCAGAAAAGACTATACAGCCAACTAAGAGGGGAAGACAACCACCCAGAAATTCCTGAAGCCGAACCAAGTAAGAGACTCTGGGAAAACATATGGAGCAATCCGGTATCACACAACAAACATGCAACATGGCTCCAGGAAGTCAAGGAAGAAGAAACAGGGAGCATAAAACAAAGATTCACAGAGATCACACAGACACAGTCAGACACCAACTAAAGAAAATGCCAAACTGGAAACCCCCAGTCCGGTCCGATGAAGTCCATGGATACTGCTCAAAACTTCAAGGCCCTACACCCACGAATAACAGAACAACTCCAGCATTGTATCTCAAATCACCATGCACCCAAATGGATGACCACAGGAAGAACATCTTAGTACAAAAAAGACAAGAGTAAGGGAAATATAGCCAGTAACTACAGGCCTATCACCTGTCTACCAATAATGTGGAAGTTACTAACAGGTATCATCAGTGAAAGGCTATACAATTACCTAGAGGAGACAAACACCATCACCACAGAAAGGCCTGCAGAAGGAAGTGTAGGGGCACAAAAGACCAGCTCCTGATAGACAAAATGGTAATGATGAACAGTAGAAAGGAAAACCAACCTAAGCATGGCATGGATAGACTATAGAAGAAAGCCTTCGACATGATACCACACACATGGCTAATAGAATGCCTGAAAATATATGGGGCAGAGGAAAACACCATCAGCTTCCTCAAAAATACAATGCGCAACTGGAATACAATACTTACAAGCTCTGGAATAAGACTAGCAGAGGTTAATATCAGGAGAGGGATCTTCCAGGGCGACTCACTGTCCCCACTACTCTTCGTAGTAGCCATGATTCCCATGACAAAAGTACTACAGAAGATGGATGCCGGGTACCACTCAAGGAAAAAGGCAACAGAATCAACCATCTGATGTTCATGGACGACATCAAGCTGTTATGGTAAGAGCATCAAGGAAATAGATATCCTAATCCAGACTGTAAGGATTGTATCTGGGGACATCAGGATGGAGTTTGGAATAGAAAAATGCGCCTTAGTCAACATACAAAAAGGCAAAGTAACGAGAACTGAAGGGATAAAGCTACCAGATGGAGTAACATCAAACACATAGATAAGACGGGATACAAATACCTGGGAATAATGGAAGGAGGGGATATAAAACACCGAAGATGAAGGACACGATCAGGAAAGAATATATGCAGAGACTCAAGGCGATACTCAAGTCAAAATTCAACGTCGGAAATTTGTTTATAAAAGCCATAAAACACATGGAAGTGCCAGTAATCAGATACAGCGCAGGAATAGTCGAATGGACGAAGCAGAACTCCGCAGCATAGATCAGAAAACCAGGAAACATATGACAATACACAAAGCACTACACCCAAGAACAAATACGGACAGACTATACATAACACGAAAGGAAGGAGGGAGAGGACTACTAAGTATAGAGGACTGCGTCAACATCGAGAACAGAGCACTGGGGCAATATCTGAAAACCAGTGAAGACAAGTGGCTAAAGAGTGCATGGGAAGAAGGACTAATAAAAGTAGACGAAGACCCAGAAATATACAGAGACAGGAGAATGACAGACAGAACAGAGGACTGGCACAACAAACCAATGCACGGACAATACATGAGACAGACTAAAGAACTAGCCAGCGATGACACATGGCAATGGGCTACAGAGGGGAGAGCTAAAGAAGGAAACTGAAGGAATGATAACAGCGGCACAAGATCAGGCCCTAAGAACCAGATATGTTCAAAGAACGATAGATGGAAATAACATCTCTCCCACATGTAGGAAGTGCAATACAAAAACTGAAACCATAAACCACATAGCAAGCGAATGCCCGGCACTTGCACAGAACCAGTACAAAAAGAGGCATGATTCAGTAGCAAAAAGCCCTCCACTGGAGCCTGTGCAAGAAACATCAGCTACCTTGCAGTAATAAGTGGTACGAGCACAACCTGAAGGAGTGATAGAAAACGATCAGGCAAAGATCCTCTGGGACTATGGTATCAGAACGGATAGGGTGATACGTGCAAATAGACCAGACGTGATGTTGATTGACAAAGTCAAGAAGAAAGTATCACTCATTGATGTCGCAATACCATGGGACACCAGAAGTTGAAGAGAAAGAGAGGGAAAAAATGGATAGGTATCAAGATCTGAAAATAGAAATAAGAAAGATATGGGATATGCCTGTGGAAATCGTACCCATAATCATAGGAGGACTAGGCACGATCCAAGATCCCTGAAAAGGAATCTAGAAAAACTAGACGCTGAAGTAGCTCCAGGACTCATGCAAAAGAGTGTGATCCTAGAAACGGCGCACATAGTAAGAAAAGTGATGGACTCCTAAGGAGCAGGATGCAACCCGGAACCCCACACTATAAATACCACCCAGTCGAATTGGAGGATTGAAAAAAAAAAATAATAATAATAATAATAATAATAATAATAATAATAGAAAACGATCAGGCAAAGATCCTCTGGGACTATGGTATCAGAACGGATAGGGTGATACGTGCAAACAGACCAGACGTGACGTTGATTGACAAAGTCAAGAAGAAAGTATCACTCATTGATGTCGCAATACCATGGGACACCAGATTGAAGAGAAAGAGGGAAAAAAGGGATAAGTATCAAGATCTGAAAATAGAAATAAGAGGATATGGGATATGCCAGTGGAAATCGTACCCATAATCATAGGAGCACTAGGCACGATCCCAAGATCCCTGAAAAGGAATCTAGAAAAACTAGAGGCTGAAGTAGCTCCAGGACTCATGCAGAAGAGTGTGATCCTAGAAACGGCGCACATAGTAAGAAAAGTGATGGACTCCTAAGGAGGCAGGATGCAACCCGGAACCAACCCCACACTATAAATACCACCCAGTCGAATTGGAGGACTGTGATAGAGCAAAAAAAAAAAAATAATATAATAATAATAATAATAATAATAATAATAATAATAATAATAATAATAATAATTAACACTATTGCAATTTCTCTGGTGTCCATCAAACGTCTTTATGTTCCAGAATGATCAAATAATGTTTGCAAAATTCTTTTTCTGTTTTTTGTTTTTTTTATTTTTTTTTAAACTTGAATGCAGGAAGAAAAAGATATAAGGTTGAACATATTAAAAAAATCACAAGTATTTTTATAGAATCTTTTACAGCTTAGCCTACATCATTTTTCATGCTTTCTTTTTTTGTTCAAACTCGAACACAGACAAAAAAAATATATATGATTATAGATTTTTTTTTAAATTACACCATTTGCATTAAATGCTGTACATATATTATATTTTTTTCTTTTTTTTTTATGCCTTTTTTTTTTTTAACTCGAAAGCAGGAGGAAGAAATATGATTGTACATATTAATTTTTAAAAATCATCAAAAGCCATTGCACAGAATATTGTACAGATATAACAAAACCTTTCACTTCTTCTTTTATATTTTCTCTTTTGTCCAAACTCGAACGGACAAAAAGAAAAAAAATATGAGCGACGGAGAAGCAGCAATGAAGTGGAGTGCTTGACGGATGCTATCTTCTTCTCTGTGTAAAGAAAGTGAGGGTTTTTTTTTTCTCTCTCGACAAAAGAGAGAGATCTCAACCCCACCCCACCCCCGTCCTAAAAAACCTCCTTCCACCCCCATAACCTAAAAAAATTTAGAAAATAATTTTTTTTATTTTCTAAGGAAAATCAATCGGGCGTCGTCTCGCTTTCGTGGTACCGTCTTATAATCTACACATTATTATTATTATTATTATTATTATTATTATTATTATTATTATTATTATTATTATTATTATTATTATTCAGAAGATGAACCCTATCTATTTAGAATAAGTCCACAAAGCATAAGTTGTAGACATTATATTCCTTACTTTTAACATAAATTAAAACGTGCTAAAATCTATGGTCAAAAATAGCCTTGTTTCACCAAGGAAAATTAAAATAAATACGTTAATTTTATCATGAATAATTTTCCTGTACATTATTCATTTTTAACATTTTCATTCTAATAAACAAATCAAAAAGACCCTATCCTAAGATTCCTGTATCTTTCACTCAACGCGAAACACCTTTTTCAGACCTTTTTTTAGGCTCTTCCATAGACCTTTCCTTCCCCTAAATAAGAACAACAACAAAGTAGTTTATGGACTTACTCCCCGAGTAAGAGAAAAGGTAATCATAACAAAGGAATTCTGTAATTGGTAATTTACGTGTAATAAAACAAGCATCTCTCTCTCTCTCTCTCTCTCTCTCTCTCTCTCTCTCTCTCTCTCTCTCTCTCTCTCTCTCTCTTTTATTTGTATTAAAGAATGCCTCTCTCTCTCTCTCTCTCTCTCTCTCTCTCTCTCTCTCTCTCTCTCTTTTATTTGTAATAAAGAAAGCCTCCTCTCTCTCTCTCTCTCTCTCTCTCTCTCTCTCATACAGTCAGACACCTTTTAGTTACATACAAAGTAAAACGCCTCGTATAAAAAAAAACACACACACACGACGAATAAAGTCTCCAGAAAGAAGTTAGATATTCGGAAGAATTGCCCTCTACGTGACGCGGACTCCGAAATACGTATTTACTTATTTACTTGTGGGATTAACTTACTAGACTTGACCCGAGGTATTCGCTTCTATGTCTAAAGTTACCAAGAGACCTCACGTATATTCACCGGGGTGGGGTGTATAAATATATATATATATATATATATATAGTATATATATATATATATATATATATATATATATATATATATATATATATATAAGTACTAATTACCTTTGAAAAGATTCAGAAAAAAAATATTTTTCAAGCAAAAGAAGAAAAAACAAAAACAAAAATACAAAAAAGCCTCCCATACAAATGATATATATATATATATATATATATATATATATATATATATATATATATATATATATATATATATATATGTATAAGTACTAATTGCTTTTGAAACAAATTCTGAAAAGACAAAAATAAAAATAAATCACTTTTTAAACAAAAGAAGAAATATCGAAAACCAAAAAAAAACATTTTGTTCCCATAGCTACTTCAGGCTCCTACGTCAAGTAATGGGGGGCGCAGCCCCCTGGGTAATCCTTCTTGATGAGAACATTGCAATTTTCTTCTGGAGACAAAGTACTGATGATTCTTTCGTTTTTTCTCTGTTTTATCTGAAAGAAGAGAGAAAATTACTCTTATTATTCAGGGAACACAGAAGAAGAAGGGGCATTCAGAATCTTGAGAGTAAATGGTTGTGAAATCGTTATTGATAAAATGATAATTGGTTGAAGTTTAAGACTCTACTGCCTTACCTCTCTCTCTCTCTCTCTCTCTCTCTCTCTCTCTCTCTCTCTCTCTCTCTCTCTCTCTGTGACAGTTCCTGATTTCTCTCTCTTTCTCTTTCTCTCGTAGTAGCCATCTTGCTTGGTGAGACGTACCCGCGTGAAGTCACAATAATCAACAGATATCACAAGTTTAACATACGTACTAGAATTTGAGAAATATTCTAGAAGTGTTCGTGAACTATCGGTGATAAGATTAGTGTGAAAATAGTAGGATAAAGCGTCTTCTAAGTTAGTTTATCAAGTGTAATACTATAAAATCAGAACAAGATGGCAGTAAGTTCCAACTGCGGGAAAAGGTGGCGTAATTTGGCGTGTTTATGCAGATTCGCAATACGATGAGGTAGCAGGAAGGGAACTGGCATTTCTCATCTATGAAATCAGCAACAGTCCTAACCAAAAAGATACAAAAGCATTCATAGATATATTAGAAGGATATAATCCTTCAAAACTGGAACAAATCTAATGAAAACATCTTGAAAATAATTGAAGAAGTTCCAAATAAAATAAAACAAGTGGTCAAGAGACTCATAAAGAAAATATACATAAAACCAACATATTCCGACAAAGAAAATGAATAAGGTGAATCTTGTGAATATACTAATTGATGCATTAGGAAAAAGGAATGCCAAAAGCATGCAAACTGTGTAAGGTTTGGTATAGCATAGTCAATCCACAAAACCTAATCAGAAAATGTGCTGCATGCAACATTCCGACCCATCCACAGTGTGCTGAGGTAATACAAGATTGAGAAAAAGATACAAGAAGTTTTTGTTCAACATGTCTATCATGGATAGACAATGTTATTAAATCAAGATTGAATGTACAAATAGTTGAGGATGAAGAAGAAGAGGAAGAGGAAGAAGAAGAAGAAAAAGAAGAAGAGGAAAACGGAAGAGAAGTAAACAAAAATGAAATGACAGAAAAAAATAAGGAAAACAAAGAACAAGATAAAGTATTGGATGCAGAGATACTCATTGATACTACATATGAGGCAATAAAGCAGCATACCTACGAAGAAATAAATTACGATATGACAACAGAAAAGCAAATCCCGAAGAGGCTCTACCCAGATCTATACAATGACGGGAAAGAGGAAAAAATAGACAAGAAAGACAAAATCTGCAACCTTTTGAAAAGAGGGAATTGCAGATTTGGAGAAAGATGTTACTACAAACATCCTAAGATATGTCAAAACTATGAAATATATGGTAAATGTGCATACTTAGATGGATATGGGGATGATTGCAGAGATCTGCATCCAAAAATATGTAAAAACCTAAAAGAAGGAAAAAGGATGTAAGTTCGACAAAAAATGCAAATATATGCACCTGTAGCCATGAATCATAATCAAATAAATACCAACCAAGTAATAAAATCCAAAATAAGAAAGAAACAAATAAAGAGAGAAATCAGAATATCAGGTAAAAGAGAAAAGCAAACCACCAATGAGATATGCAGAGGTGTCAGCAAAGAATTTCAAAGCATCAGCTCAGAAAATTCTACTCAAGAGATAATAACTGTATTTATTATGCAAGAGGATATTGCAGAAACGGAGAAAATTGCAGATTCAGACACAAAATGAATAATTATGATGAAGGAAGATCAATATTATGGAAGTTGGATTTTTAATGTCAGAATTTCTGGAAATGAAAAAAAGAACAACATACCAGAACAGGAAAGAGACATGGGAAAAATCCTTATTACTATCAGTATTAAATGAAGGAGAAAACACGCAAACCATCATAGTGATGGATGCGCAGGGTTTAGTTACGAGTAACTCAAAAAGAAAAATAGAGTACTTAGAAAGAACTAACCCAAAATGAAAAGAAAATAGATATAATGAATATAAGTGAAACCTGGTATTCCCAAGAGACTGGGAATGATGATCAAATAAAAGGGTTCCAAAAAACTTATAGACAGATAGAAAAAATAGGAATCAAGGGGAACCGCAATATATGGGAAAGACAAAAAACACGGAAAAATATATGAGAAATATAGTAACTCAGAATGTGAACTAATAGCGGTAGAATTTTGAATCTGAAAAATTGATGAACATAGTAATATATAGACCTCCTAATACTAAAGAGTTTGACTTAATAATTGAAAAATTGGATGATATATGTAGAAATCACAAGGACTGGACTATTCTCCTATCTGGTGACTTCAACTTTCCTTCGTAGAATGGAAAGAACGAATAGGAGATTGTTGGTGTACTTATACATATAAAAAGAGAGTAATAGTAGTGCAGAAGATATGAGGCAAATTTGAAAAGCTATTAGATATGCTACTAGAATACAACATTCAACAAATAAATCACCTGCCAACAAGAAAGGAAAATACTTTAGACCTAGTATTTGTGAACGAGATGAATTATGTTAAAGAAATAATAGTTTATAATGCGAGTATTTCAGACCATAATGTCATAGAATTAACAGTTCATTCCAAAGCAAGTGAAAATAGAGATAAGCAAGAAATGAAAAAGTGGGAAGGATATGGAAAATACAACTTCTACAGTAAAAATATAAAATGGTCAGAAATTAATGAAGAATTAAACAAAGATTGGGATAACATTTTCGTAAGTGGATGACATAAGGGTAAATACGGAGATATTATATAAAATATTGGAGATAATAGTGGAAAATATATACCGAAGAAGAAAAGTAAACATCATTCATGCATACCAAGAGACAGAAGAATCTTGTTCCAGAAAATCAGAAAGTGGAAAAAAGGTCTTGCAAAAGAAAAAAATGCATGGAAAGTTATAGAACAAAAAGTAGTATAGAAAACTGCAGAACAAAAGATTATACAATCAAAAGAAAATGAAAACGGAAAAACGGGACTTGGAAGAAAAAAAACCCTATTAAATATCAAGCAAACCCAAACAAACTATTATACTCATATGCGAAGAAGATGAATAAAAGAAGAATAGAAATAGGCCCTCTGAGAATTGAAGGAGATTAACGAATGAAAAAAAGGAAATTTGCAACATACTGGCAGAACGATATAAGAGAGAATTCACCCCTAGAATAGATAATGAAGATAATGATATAGAAGTAAGGGATGAAAATAGTGAATATTTAGCTGACATAGATATTAATGAAGCTGATATTGTGCAGTGGCTATTAATGAAATTAAAAATGGAGCTGCTGCAGGGCCTGATGGAATTCCTGCTATTTTGTTAAAGAAAGTAGTTCATTCTATCGCAAAGCCACTTGCAATATTATTAAGACAAAGTGTAGATACAGGCAAGATATATGATGAGCACAAATTAGCGTATATTACCCCTACTTTCAAAAGTGGATCAAGACTAGAGCAAGTAATTATAGGCCTGTGAGTCTAACATCACATATAATGAAAGTGTATGAAAGGGTAATGAAGAAAAATATTATGAAACATTTAATAAAAAATAATTGTTTAATAAAGGACAACATGGTTTCGTACCCGGAAAAAGTACACAAACCCAACTGTTAGTCCACCGTGAAAACATATTCAAAATATGAAAAGCGGAAATGAAACAGATGTGGTTTATTTAGACTTTGCAAAAGCTTTTTGATAAAGTAGACCATAATATATTACCGAAGAAAATTAGAAAACACAATATCGTGGATCAAAGTAGGAAGATGGTTAAAAGAATTTTTACACAACAGAAAACAGATAGTTATTGCAAACGACGAGAAATCGGATGAAGCCAAGGTAATATCCGGTGTGCCGCAAGGTACGGTGTTAGCTGCAATACTGTTTGTTATTATGATTGAAGACATAGACAATAATGTTAAGGATTCGGTAGTGAGTAGTTTCGCAGATGACACAAGAATAAGTAGAGAAATTACTTGTGATGAAGATAGGAAACGCTCTACAAAGAGACCTTAACAAAGTAATATGATTGGGCAGAGGTAAATAGGATGGTATTTAACTCTGATAAATTTGAATCAATAAATTATGGAGGGACAGAGAAAGAAAGCTATATGCATATAAGGGACCTAATAATGAGACCATCACAAATAAGGAAGCAGTTAAAGACCTTGGTGTGATGATGAATAGGAACATGTTATGCAATGATCAATAGCAACTCTGTTGGCAAAATGTAAAGCAAAAATGGGAATGTTGTTACGGCACTTCAAAACAGAAAAAGCTGACACATGATTATGCTTTATAAAACATATGTTCGTAGTCCACTTGAATATTGCAATATGATATGGTACCCACACTATCAAAAGGATATTGCACAAATAGAGAGTGTACAAAGGTCCTTTACAGCTAGAATAGAGAAGTTAAGGACCTAGACTACTGGGAAAGACTACAATTCTTAAAATTATATAGTCTGGAAAGGAGAAGAGAACGCTACATGATAATTCAGCATGGAAACAGATAGAAGGAATAGCAGAAAATATCATGGAACTAAAAATATCAGAAAGAGCAAGCAGAGGTAGATTAATAGTGCCCAAAACTATACCAGGAAAAATAAGGAAAGCACACAGGACATTAATCCACTACGCACCAGCATCGATAATGCAGCGTCTATTCAATGCGTTGCCAGCTCATCTGAGGAATATATCAGGAGTGAGCGTAGATGTGTTTAAGAATAAGCTCGACAAATATCTAAACTGCATCCCAGACCATCCAAGATTGGAAGATGCAAATATACCGGAAGATGTACTAGCAACTCTCTGGTAGACATTAGAGGTGCCTCACACTGAGGGACCTGGGGCACCCGAACAAGATGTAAGGTCTGTAAGGTCTGTAAGGTCTCTCTCTCTCTCCGACAGTGATTTCCTCTCTCTCTCTCTCTCTCTCTCGTCTCTCTCTCTCTCTCTCTTTCTCTCCCTCTCTCTCTTTCTCCGACAGTTCCTTATTTCTCTCTCTCTCTCTCTCTCTCTCTCTCAAGATACAGTGATACACATTTGCCTTCAGCCAGCTCTTCAAGAATGTCAAAGTGTCCCTAAAGACGACATTCCCATATAAATAGATGTCTTTTACGCCCTTATAGAAGCCGGGAGCTCGATTGGTAGGGTTCTCAAGTTGCAAAAAACAAAAAAAAGGTGTTAAAAAAAAAGTGTTTCCTCTAAGCGAGGAATGACGTGCAAACACTTGGATCAAGTTGAGAATTATTTTTTTATTATATTACTGGTTGCATAAGGGTCCTCAAGTTGCAAAAGAATTTTGTTTTTATTTTTCAAAAAGTGTTTAATAAAATTGTTTTATTAAGAGGAATGTGACGAAAATATCAAGTGTAAACACTTAGATGGAGTTGGCTGAATTAATGGGTTTTTTTCTTTTTTTTTTAGTTTTATGTAAAAGAAAAACTAATGAGATGGCTTTGTAAACTACTGAATTGGTACGTTTATCATCTCCAAACATCCCAAATAGCAGCCTCCTAGCCTCTGTAGTCTTTAAGTTTTCATTTTATTTAATCTTAAATTTACCCACGACCGTGCGTCTGGTAACGCTATAGGACAGGCCACCAAAGGGCCGTGGCTGAAAGACTCGTGGGCGGCAGCTCATACAGCATTATATACGTTGTACAGGAAACTCGCTGTGGGTATGCATCCAGGTTCGTAGAAGTCATTGCGGGGGATCTTCTATACATGTGAGTTTTTCCTTAATTATCTCTCACCTTGTATTTATTGTTTATGTAACCCTTATTAATGAAGAGAATACTGATATATAGCTTATACCATATAAACATAAATTATATATTCTTGTAGTTCTCAAAAGACCGAAACTTGGCATAATCCCAGATTTCCTGGTGGAGAAGTAGATCAGTTCCAAAAAAAAATAATAATAATAAAAGGACGCTTGGCAACTTCACAAAGTTCCTTATTGGCTTAAGAGGAACCCTTTCTCAAAAGTGATTGGCTCAGATTATTATTATTATGTTCTAGGTAACCTCTCTCTCTCTCTCTCTCTCTCTCTCTCTCGCCAACAGTTTCTGATAACTCTCTCTTATATCTCTCTCTCTTTCTCCGATAGTTACCTGATTTCTCTCTCTCTCTCTCTCTCTCTCTCTCTCTCTCTCTCTCTCTCTCTCTCTCTCTTTTATTTGTATTATAGAAAGTCTCTCTCTCTCTCTCTCTCTTTGTTACCGACATATATATATATATATATATATATATATATATATATATATATATATATATATATATATATATATATATATATAGTATCTGCAGACGGCAATATAGGAAGATTTCAGGAGGTTCCATGATACACTCTCAGTAACAGGCCATGATTTATTATACAAAAAACGTTTCGCACACAAAACACGGTGCATCATCAGTCTGTGAAGAAATAAAAACAATTACATTATATTACTACCATAAAAGGAATTCATCAAAAATTAAAATTGACATTAAAAACTGTAAAAAAGCATTATTAAAAAACAGTAAGAAACAAAAGAGAGAGACTACTAAAAACACCAACCATCTCTAGTAAGGAAAGAAGAGGGAATGACAAAAACAGAGGTCCCAGTCAAGACGAAAACTATGCCAGATAATTGGCTATACGAAGGACCCAGATCACTTAACCACCTTAGAGTCGTTACTCATAAAAAGGCTGGTTCCTTCACTCAACAATAACACCTCGTCTTCAACTTTATATCTGGCATAGTTTTCGTCTTGACTGGGACCTCGGTTTTTGTCATTCCCTCTTCTTTCCTTACTAGAGATGGTTGGTGTTTTAGTAGTCTCTCTCTTTTGTTTCTTACTGTTTTTTAATAATGCTTTTTTACAGTTTTTTAATGTCAATTTTAATTTTTGATGAATTCCTTTTATGTAGTAATATAATGTATTGTTTTTATTTCTTCACAGACTGATGATGCACCGTGTTTTGTGTGCGAAACGTTTTTTGTATAATAAATCATGGCCTGTTACTGAGAGTGTATCATGGAACCTCCTGAAATCTTTATATATATATATATATATATATATATATATATATATATATATATATATATATATAGATATATATATATATATATATATACTTATACATACATACATCATACATACATACATACATACCTACATACATACATACATACATACATACATACATCATACATCAGATACATCAGTAACCATCAGACCTGTTGGCACGTCACTCCAGCAAACAACGCCACGAACTTTCTGTTCCCTTCAACTCCAATTCAGTAGGCACTGTGGCACTCCTTCGCAGCGTCCTAATCCAATTTCCGGTCCCGTGACTCAGCATTCCTGTCAGGTGAAATTTCCAACTCACTGTCGAGACTGACTCCATTTTTCCTTCTTAAATAGAATCATATGGATTTCTGCAGGATGTGGCGTTTTTATCGAGTGTTTTAGAAGTCTTTGTCTCTAGTCGTTTCTCGTGTCGCCTTTAGCATCTGTAGGTAGGTCGGTTTGTTTGGCCTGCCATAATATCGAGGCGTGTATGTGTGTGTGTGTAGTATATATATATATTTTATATATATATATATATATATATATATATATATATATTATATATATATATATAGTATATATATATAATATATATATATATATATATATATATATTATATATATATATATACTATATATAATATATATTATATATATATAATATATATATATATATATTTATATTTATATATATATATTATATATGTGTGTATATATATATATATATATATATATATATATATATATATATATCTATACAAATAAAGAAATATATAATATATGTACAGGGTGTTTCGAAATTAGAGCCCCCCCTCCCCCTCCTCTACAGTATAAACTAAAATTGATATGGACAAACACAAAAGTTATTCAGAACAAGTATTTATCTAAGTTTCTCTCTGAGTATTTAATATTTTGTGTGGCCTCCATCTGCCTGTACCACAGCCTGCATTCTTGAGAGGTATGATTTCAGCAAATCGCTAAAAAGCTGAGACTCAAACTCCATTTTCCCGAGCACTTCGGTCACCTCTCTTCGCAGGTCGTCGAAGCTTGGTATACCATCATAGTTCACTGTGCTCTTCAACACGATCCTTTAAGATACTACCAATATTTTCACACACATTAAGGTCAGGGGAGCTACCTGGAAATTCACTTGACGAGAGAGAATCAATACCACTGTTTCGAAGCAACTCCTGCGTCTGAAGAGCCTTGAAACATGGTGCCTTATCATGCAAAAATGTGACTTGTTCAACAGATAACACATTTTCAGGATCTTTGAGGAATGGAAATACTCCACCAGTAAGGACAGTTTCTCTAAAGTATTTGCCATTCCATGACTGTCCTTTTTCTTTGATGATCCACATCAACTGTTTGGCTGTGAAACAGAGAAAAATTCCCAAACATTCAGGAAATTTCACAATTTGGCGATATATATATATATATATATATATATATATATATATATATATATATATATATATATATTTACAAACATATACATACACAGTCAGAGACTCTTACTGTAAATCATAAGTCACTAGTCAGTTAACAAAATTAATAATTCCCTCGTTGACATAAACCAACAGTTAATAAACGTAAAAAATCTCGAATGTATAATTCCTCTCCAAAATCACAGTCCAGTGATTCACTATAATAGATAATAAACTTCTAATTGTCAGACATTATTCCTTGCAAATGGCTCAGATATAATCTCCGACAAGATTTTGAGTAAAGGAAAATAGCCCTGAGAGAGAGAGAGAGAGAGAGAGAGAGAGAGAGAGAGAGAAGAGAGAGAGAGAGATTTGATGCCGACGTAATTATAATGATCACAAGCAGAAATTAAGAAATTGACATGACTTGTCAGAAGGAAATATTCGATAACAAGCAGAGAGAGAGAGAGAGAGAGAGAGAGAGAGAGAGAGAGAGAGAGAGAGAGAGAGGTAAGTAATCAATTTAATGGAGAAAGGAATAGGAGGTAAAGGAGAGATATATTAGGAACAGATAACTCAGAATAAGATGAAACAGAGAAACGGGAGATTCAACTTATTCCTCACTAGAAAAATAATAAAATAAAAAGATTAAAAAAAAAATAAATAAATAAACCAGTTAATCATCCTCTCTAACTTTTTTCATCCCATTTTGATTAGAGTCCCAAAACTTCTAATTCTTCTTTTTTTCCAGAAAAAAAAATGGTGCTCGTTTTTGCCCCCGCTTGTTGGAAGCTATTTATCTCAATCTTCTACTCCTGATTTATGGTAATGTTTTTGGATTTTTTTTTTTTGTTTCGTACGATGTTTGGATGAGAATTTTCTCATTAATGATAATGATGGTCGTTTGTTATTATTATTATTATTATTATTATTATTATTATTATATTATTATTATTATTAAGACCTCACGTCATTCAATATATATATATAATATATATATATATATATATATATATATATATATATATATATATATATATATATATATTGCTCTTTTTTACTGTTTTTTAATCTTTTTTTTTAGACATTATTTTTAAAAAGTGCGAATTCCTTGTAATTTTAAATGATTATGTATAATATGTCTTTGTACTTTCTTAATAGAGTGATGATGCACATATGTATGTGCGAAACGTTTCGTGTTTAATAAACTTGGCCTTTTACATTTCGTATCATGATTCCTTCTTGGAAACTTTATAATTGAATGCTGAATGCTAAAGCACCATATATATATATATATATATATATATATATATATATATATATATATATATATATATATAGGTATATATATAATATATATATATATATATATATATATATATATATATATATATATATATATATATATATATATATATATATATATATATATATATGTATACACACACAAATACACGCCCATACTTTCCTACGCAATTCTTCGTTGAAAAATAAAAAATAAATAACTTCATTCAGATGAAAGATGCAAACATCGAGCCAAAAAAAATCAAATTCAAAAAATAAAAATTCTCCCCCGGCATTTTGTGTCGTTTTGGGCAAAGTATATTAAGGGAACTCGAGGGACGGGGGCCGGGTTTATGGGGGGGTAGGAGGGGGGGGAATCCATTTCCGCAGAATAAATTTGAATGCCATTTTAAGTTACGGGTATATTATTCGCGCCGACTTCCGTTTGGCCAAAGGAAAAATGGGGTTTGGTCCTCTGGAATAAATTTGGGATGAATTTCGGTGCCGGGGAAGATAGGGCGTAGGTTGGAATATCCTAATAATAATAATAATCACTGAAAAACGAGACCATAAACCAAATAGCAACCGGATGCCCCGCACTTGCACAGAACCAGTACAAAAACCCTTCACTGGAGCCTGCGCAAGAAACACCCAGCTACCTTGCAGTAATAAGTGGTACGAGCACCAACCTGAAGGAGTGATAGAAAACGATCAGGCAAAGATCCTCTGGGACTATGGTATCAGAACGGATAGGGTGATACGTGCAAACAGACTGGACATGACGTTGATTGACAAAATCAAGAAGATAGTATCACTCATTGATGTCGCAATACCATGGGACACCATAGTAGAGAGAAAGAATAATAAAAAAAATGGATAAGTATCAAGACCTGAAAATAGAAATGAGAAGGATATGGGATATGCCAGTGGAAATTGTACCCATAATCATAGGGACACTAGGAGGCACGATCCCAAGATCCCTGGAAGGGAACCTGGAAAAACTAGAGGTTGAAGTAGCTCCAGGACTCCTGGAAACAGTGCACATAGCGAGAAAAGTGATGGACTCCTAAGGAGACAGGATGCAACCCGGAACCCCACACCGTAAAAACCACCCAGTCGAATTGGATGACTGTGATAGACCAAAAAAAAACTAATAATAATAATAATAATCATTATTTTCAGCACGAGGACTTATACATCGAACAGACAAAACAGAGGGATTGCAGTAGATACACACAAAAGTAGATGCACCAGTTAAAGTGATAAAGATGGAAATTGCCAATATCCACACAGTTGCTGAGGTAGTAGTATAAAAAAATTAGTAATTATATAATTATTATTAGAAGCAACCTTATTATTATTATTATTATTATTATTATTATTATTATTATTATTATTATTATTATTATTATATTATTATTATTATCATTATTATTATCATTATTATTATTATTATTATTATTGAGAATAATATTAAGAAGTGATAGCAACTAAAAACAGAAACTTTAAAACAAGAAAAAGGTAAAATACATTTTATTTCTGTTTTGGTGGCAGCCTTATTATCATTATTATTGAAAATATCATTAAGAAATGATAGCAACTAAAAACAGAGCCTATAAAACAAAATAAAGAAAAATTTTATTTTATTGTTTGGGGCAAATTATTAATTCATTTGATTTTATTCTTATGATATACGGGATTATCTCTCCTGCTATGTGCAGTCTGCAATGCTGAATTCACCATCGAGAACACAAGAAGCTTTAGATCTTATTTGTTATTTCTCTTTTATTTAGAGAACTGTAGGTTGTATTTGACAATAGCTCCTGCTATTGTGAATTGTTCCCTAGACAACCTCTTCCTCCATTCCCCCCCCCCCCCCTCCCCCGCCCCCCGCCCCCCGCCCCACAACCCCCCACCCCAGTTTTTTTTTTTTTTTTTTCTTGGGCAGCTCTTCGTCTTAAAGGTGAATGATTTGTTTTTTTTTTAATGTACATAAAATGTTTCCCAATTTTGAGTTTGGAAACTTCCCCATTCCAAGGCGAATATCAAATTAGGTCAGCCCCCTATTTCCTCTTCTGGTGCTACGAACTTTCTTCTCTCTCTCTCTCTCTCTCTCTCTCTCTCTCTCTCTCTCTCTCTCTCTCTCTCTCTCTCTCACTTCAGAAAGCTCCTTCTCTCATTTTCTCCCGAAATAATTCAAAGTCTTTTCCCGTTTCTCTCTCTCTCTCTCTCTCTCTCTCTCTCTCTCCTCTCTCTCACCTCTCTCTCTTTTCTTTCTTCATTTCTCTTCCTTTTCCATCGTCTAATGAGATAGAGAGAGAGAGAGAGAGAGAGAGAGAGAGAGAGAGAGAGAGAGAGAGAACGAAAAATCACGTAGCACAGTAGTAGCCAAGATGAATACGCAAGAAAAACAGAGCAGAGAGAGAGAGAGAGAGAGAGAGAGAGAGATTCCAATATTGGATTTTTGCATTCTTTTTTTATTTAGTTTTTTTTTGTTCTCTGTTTCATCTTTATCAAAAATCAATACTCGGTGGCCTGGGACCATCTCTTACCTGAATGAGAATCAGGTTTTTTTCTTATATATATTTTTTTCTATGAGACTCTTCGCTTACCCGGGGAGTAAGCCTACGAACTACTTTGGGATTGTTGTTGTTTTTCTTCTTCTTGCTGTTGTTGTTCTCGTAGGGGGGTAGGAAAAGTCTATGGTCTTAAAAAGGTGTTTCTATTTGAGTTGAAGAAACAGGAACTTTAGGATAGGAAATTTATGATTTATTTATTAGAATGAAAATGTAAAAAATAAATAATGTTAAATAGAACAGAACAATTATTGCTAATGAAATAGAGCCTATTCATTTTAATTTTCTTTGGTGAACAACGCTTTATTCGACCGTAGATTTCGGCAAGTTTTGATTTACGTTAAACGTTAGGAATATAATGTCTATAACTTACGCGTGAGGAGAAAATCTTGCACACGTCCCGAGTAAGCTGTAGGTCGGATCACGCCTTGTTATTCCCAGTCTTTCTATCATTGATTTTATCAATTCCTAAAGTCGCTTTTGCCTCAGTGAATTGCACGATTTCATATGATTGTTTTGAATTCTCTTAGATAGTTTTTTTTCAATAAGTTAAATAAGTAATTTGTCTAGAGAAATTATATATAAATGTATATATATATATATATATATATATATATATATATATATATATATATATATATATATGTATGTGTGTGTATTTATGCATCTATTCATACACATTCATAACACAAAAATATTTCAACATATACAAAATTCCTATTCCTTTACCTACCCGTTTTTGAGCGTAAACAAATTAAAACACACAACCAGTAAATTCGCAGACCGGAACATTTTAGACGTTTAAAAATATCAGCTTAGAAATTTGTATGCAAAAGGCGGCCCCTCCCCATCCAGGGCAGTAAACATTTCCAGGGGGGATCCAGTATATTCCCTGGAATAGGATTCACTCTAGGAGCCCTGGAAGGCTCATTTGCATATAGACCTCTATCCCAAAAATGTAATACATATCTGGATGTAAAGCGTTTATGCTCTCTCTCTCTCTCTCTCTCTCTCTCTCTCTCTCTCTCTCTCTCTCTCTAGTAGATAATTCTCATTTATCACGTTTTCTCTCTCCAACGAATTTCAAGCTTCTCTCTCTCTCTCTCTCTCTCTCTCTCTCTCTCTCTCTCTCTCTCTCTCTCTCTCGCTCTCTCTCTCTCTCTCTTTCTAGTAGACAATTCTCATTTATCCCTTTTTCTCTCTCCAAACGAATTTCAAGCTCCTCTACTCTCTCTCTCTCTCTCTCTCTCTCTCTCTCTCTCTCTCTCTCTCTCTCAGAGTATTCCAACGCCCTGTTCTCACCTCAGACCTGCTCTTTGCCCAGGGTTAATTACTTTATTTGCTATTCCATTATAAATATTTATTTATCACCTTTTCCTATGATTTGTCTCTGTTGGTTGATTCTCCTTCTAAAGTCTGTAAGTGTTTTCATTTGAAGCTTTAATTAAGGAAAGAAAGGTAGGAAGAAAGTGTCTTGTCGTCCCACAGACATTCAATGCTCCATCTACCTGTGTCCTGATTTTCGTGTCAATCGTTGTTTATACGAAACACCAGAACAGCTGTTTTATGTCATCCTTTCTGTCCACTTATTTTTACACGGTTCGACCCTTAATAAACACAAACCCCTTTTTTTAGAAGTTGGTAAACCTGGAAAAATGTCAACAGCTTTTTTATAGAAGTTGATTAACCAAGAAAATATCCTTTTTCAGAAGTTGCTAAACCTGAGAAAAAAAGTCAACAGCTCCTTTATTAGTAGTTGCTAAAACTGGAAAATAGACTTTTATTGAAGTTGCTAAATCTGAAAAAACGTCCATATATTTTTTTAGAAGTTGCTAAACCTGAAAAACATATCGACAGCCCCTTTTTGGGTAGGTTGAAAAATGACACACAAAACTATTCCCGTCAATTCCTCTCACCCATATCAGTTTACAAAAGAGGAGTTGGACTGACATCCTTATTTTTTTTTTTTATCCACGAATCTAAAAAATACTTGGAAAGATAAACATTTGGGAATTTGTCGAATGTGGTCGTTGGGAGTGTTTGCCTGGCGAGTATTTCGGTGTTTGTTTCTGTTGGTAGTAAGTGGCATCTAGAGGTTAAAAAAAATTAAAAAAAGAACAGTATGTATTTGTTTACTTTGGAAATAGCTGGTTTCTTGGTATTTTACAAAACAAGAGAACTCAGTCTAAAATATATTCGTTTGGTAACCTTCCTTCATAAGAGAGAGAGAGAGAGAGAGAGAGAGAGAGAGAGAGAGAGAGACTTTAATGAAACCGCTTATCTCAAACTCTCATGTTAAAGATAGTTTTGTACCGATGTGTACGCCAAAATATTCACTGGATAGATAGAGAGAGAGAGAGAGAGAGAGAGAGAGAGAGAGAGAGAGAGAGAGAGAGAGAGAGAGACTTTAACGGACTGCTTATATCAAATTCTTAGGTTCAAGATAGTTTTGTACCGATGTGTACGCCAAAATATTCACTGGATAGATAGAAGAGAGAGAGAGAGAGAGAGAGAGAGAGAGAGAGAGACCTCCAAAGGGTAATCTAGCATGAAGTCGAGAGCCAGTGTGCGGAGATAAAAAAATAAAAAAAAGGACCCATTTCTTTCTGTCACACCTATTTTCCCATGTCGTGGCTTCTTCCCATCAGAAATTGAGAGAGAGAGAGAGAGAGAGAAGAGAGAGAGAGAGAGAGAGAGAGAGGTAAGCAAGACGTTATTGGCCAGAGAAAACGAAATACAGGAATAAACTATTGAAAATATAAAAAAAAGAAAACAGTTCCCTATTTGTCTTTCCTCCTGACAGGAAGTCGACTCACAACTGGCTAAATGAAAGTTAGTATATAGGACAGTCTATAAAGAAAAGTCCCAAACTATGTAATTCACGAATTAGATGAAGGGAAACAGAGATATATATAGACAGGGACAGAACACCCCTGGTCTCTCTTCCGCCTCCCAGGAATGCGGGAGCCAATAGAAAAGAGAGAATTAGGAAAAACCGTCATTAATCTCAGCCAATCAGCAGTCCGGATATCGTCTTTTGTGGGGATCCAATAACCGTGGACTTTGCTGTTCTCAAAAAAAAAAAAAGTCTGGCGCCTTATCCCAAGACAGAGAGAGAGAGAGACAGAGAGGGAGAGAGAGTTATTTTGAAAGAGAAAGATTGACAGGGAATGATGATATATATATATATGATATATATTATATATATAATATATATATATATATATATATATATATATACATATATACATACACACATGTGTGCTTGTGTGCGTGTGTTTCTGTGTTGTTTAGCTCTGAAAGACAGATGGTCAGGCAGACAGATAAATCTCTGCATGTTTAGCTCTGAGAGAGAGAGAGAGAGAGAGAGAGAGAGAGAGAGAGAGAGAGAGAGAGAGAGAGATTCTACTTTGAGAAAAACTAAGTAAATCCAACCTTTTTCCTGGACTCCAAAATTATAAATATATTAAAAAAATCATTTTTCAGATATTTTTTTCCAAAACTCAAAACCCAAAATCAATTTGCACTTTCAGTTTGTATGGAAATCTGGGAACCATTAAGTCTTTCGAAAACTGTCAAACTGTCGGAAAAACGAATTACCATTTGAGAAGGGAAAGAAATCTCCAGAGAATTTGATTCGAATAGAAAACTTGATGCAAAAGGATTTCAATTTAAATGATTTTAATTAAATTTTAGGAGAGTTTTTTCTGTTTTATTTGACGGAAAATTCGTCGGTTTTTTTTCACACAAAAAATCCATCAGGTTAAAGCTTTTAATTACATTATGAAACGTGAAAACTATTTTCTATCTTTAATCGAAAGTGGATTCTGCTCTCTCTCTCTCTCTCTCTCTCTCTCTCTCTCTCTCTCTCTCTCTCTCTAAATACCATTAATTCTGTACAAAGATATTCTCAAAAGAACGAAAATAAAAAAAATCAGTTCTTTACAGAGAAATTTATCCTAAAAGAACGCAAATGAAAGCAATAATTTCTTTAGAGAGATTATTTCTAAAAGAACGAAGAAACACTCAATTCTTTACAGAGAAATTTATCCTAAAAGAATGAAAATAAAATCTATCAATTCTTTACAAAGAAATTTTTCTTAAATAACGAAAAAACGATCAATTCTTTACGGAGAAATTATTCCTAAAAGAACGAAAATAAACACGATTCTTTAGAGATAAATTATTCCTAAATGAACGAAAATAAACTAAATTCTTTACAGAGAAATTATTCCTAAAAGAACGAAAATAAAAGTAATTAAATCTCTACAGAGAAACAATTCTTCAAAAATCGAAATGCGAAAATAAACAATTATTTATAGAGAAATTATTCCTAAAAGAACGAAAAATGCACGCATCTATCTACAGAGAAATTACTCCTAAAAGAATGAAAAATAGACGCATCTATTTACAGAGAAAGTATTCCTAAAAGAACGAAAATAAAAGCAATCAAGCCTTTACAGATAAACAATTCCTAAAAGAAGGACAACACGAAAATAAGCATAATTATTTATAGAGAAATTATTCCTAAAAGAACGCAAAATAGACACTTCTATTTACAGAGATATTATTCCTAAAAGAACGAAAAATAGACACATCTATTTACAGAGAAATTACTCCTAAAAGAACGAAAAACACACATCTACTTAAGGAGGAATTATTCCTAAAGAAACGAAAAACATACACATCTATTTACAGATAAATTATTCCTAAAAGAACGAAAACAAAAGACATTATTCCGATTCAACTCAAAAATTTTCTCACGGGAATATTAAGTAAAAAACCTTCCCATATCTATAATACATATAACTTATTCAGACGTTTCCTCAAATACAGGGCAATTTATCTTTTTCCTTTCTTCCTCTGTTCGTTTTTTCATGTTTCCTTTTTTATTTTTTTATCTTTTTCTTTCCTTTTTCGCCCCCAGGATTTTCAGCCTCTAAAAAAACAAAAAATAAAAGTAAAAAAAAAAAAGAAAAAAAAAAATTCTAACATAAATATATGATAAAAAAGTCATTTGGTATTCATCTTCGTGCAAATATGACGGATTCTGTGAGATAGACGGTTTCCGTTTTCCTGTCTGAGAGAGAGAGAGAGAGAGAGAGAGAGGAAAGGAGGAGGAGGGAGAGAAAGAGAGAGAGAGGAGGAGAGAGAGGAGAGAGAGAGAGAGAGAGATTTAGGAGTAGAGAGAGAGAGAGAGAGAGAGAGAGAGAGAGAGAGAGAGAGAGAGAGAGAGAGATTTCCTAGCGATCCTTTGTATGAGAGAGGGAGAAAGACAACGGAATAAAGATATATACCATGCACATTTGCATAAGAGAGAGAGAGAGAGAGAGAGAGAGAGAGAGAGAAAGACAACGGAATAAATATATATACCATGCAGATTTGTATAAGCGAGAGAGAGAGAGAGAGAGAGAGAGAGAGAGAGAGAGAGAGAGAGATTTCGTAGCGATCCTTTGTATGAGAGAGAGAGAGAGAGAGAGAGAGAGAGAGAGAGAGAGAGAGAAAGGAATAAAGATTTATACCATGCACATTTGTATAAGAGAGAGAGAGAGAGAGAGAGAGAGACATTTCGTAACAATCCTCTTTATAAGAGAGAGCGAGAGAGAGAAATTAAAAACGCGTTATAAAATAATACAATAATTGTAGTTTGCATGAGAGAGAGAGAGAGAGAGAGAGAGAGAAATCATACATTCAAACAATGGCTATAGATTATAGAACCCTTATTGAGGATTGCACAGTCTTACCTGAACTCTGTACATACATAGATACATATTATTATTTATTATTTTTTTTTTCTTTTACTCTATCACAGTCCTCCAATTCGACTGGGTGGTATTTATAGTGTGGGGTTCCGGGTTGCATCCTGCCTCCTTAAGAGTCCATCACTTTTCTTACTATGTGTGCTGTCTCTAGGATCACACTCTTCTGCATGAGTCCTGGAGCTACTTCAGCCTCTAGTTTTTCTAGATTCCTTTTCAGGATCTTGGGATCGTGCCTAGTGCTCCTATGATTATTATTATTATTATTATTATTATTATTCTTATTATTATTATTATTATTATTATTATTATTATTATGTAATAGCTCCCACCCAATTCAATACCCCTCATAAAAAATTATGAGGAAAATAGAAATTAAACTAAACATAATAAAACAAATATATGCAATCAGATGTAAATATATATATATATATGTATATATATATACTTATATATACAAAACTTTCTCATAAAATTGTGTGTACGTATCTTAAACTTCCAAAATTTATTGTAGGCCAAAAAAAAAGAAAGAAAGAAATTTCACTGTGGGAAAATAATAGCGTTTATTCTGGAGTCAAAAAGGAAGAATGCAGAAGACAGTATAAAGAAGTTGGTTGACTGTATACTTGCATATATGCATGGATGCAATAGATTGTAAGTGATGTTGAGTGGTTTGCAATATAAATGCAAATGAGAGAGAGAGAGAGAGAGAGAGAGAGAGAGAGAACCAATAAGTGAGAGAGAGAGAGAGAAAAGGATGAGAGAGAGATGTGCGAAAAGAGAGAGAGAGAGAGAGAGAGAGAGAGAGAGAGAGAGAGAGAGAGCTTATAGACCCAAGAATTATCGACAGGAATGCGGCCGAAAAAAATAACTTAAATCGAATCTGGGAACATCAAGTAACAAAGTGAGAGAGAGAGAGAGAGAGAGAGAGAGAGAGAGAGAGAGAGAGAGAGAGAGAGATTCTGAATATTGACGAAAACTCCCATGAACGAGAGAGCAAACATGGCAAGACTCCCGTGGAGTGGAAGAGATAATACTCTCGATGGCCGAAAGCAATATTCTAATAAAACGATAAAGTCATACAGATAACAGAGAGAAATCCGTGGGAGTGTGGGACCGAAATGGCTTGGTAAACAGGAGAGAGAGACAGTGAGAGAGGAAGACCGGAATAAAATAAACAATTAACCCCATTTAATTCCATTTCATTGACTCGATACCTGGTAGCAATCGCTGGACGGGAAAGGGAAATTGGCCGTTGGAGAGTTAAGGCAAATATTCGAGTCATCTGAAAATGGGCGAATGTGATCAGCTGTGATACGTCACTCTCTTCAAGTGGGTCTCCCCTCTTGAAGGGTAGAACCCATACCCCTTTTAAAAGTGGGTCTCTTTGTAGGTAGGACCCACACGTCGTGGGGTATCCATCACCTTTTAAAATGGGTCTTATTGTGGGTAGAACCCATGCTTTGTGTTCATTCTCCTTTTAAAATGGGTATTTTTGTGGGTAGAACACATCATGTGCTAATTTCCCTCATAAAATGGGTCTCTTTATGGGTAGAACTCGCAGATAATTCTTTCCAATTAATTAAATCTTTATTATCCAGTGCCAGATAAGGACACTGATTCGCCTCTTCCGTCGGCCTCCCCATACGAAAATCGTTAGTGAAAATTATTTTTAGGAAAATAATCTAAAAGGTATAACACATAAATTTGAAAACTGAGGCATTCTAATACATATAAAGACGATTTTGAGAACTGGAACTTCCAGGAATTTTGGAAATCCTGGATATGAAGGATTATAAACCTAATGGAATTTTTGCAAACTGAAACAATTGAATACAATATAAAGACGATTTTTAAAACTGGAACTTCCAGTAGTTATGGAAAGGAAGCTCGTTCAAATTTGCAAGACGAGGGCATGATTAAATCCTGGAAATAAAGAACTCCAAGGTTTTTGAAAAGGAGATTTCCTGGAATTTGAGAAACGATTCATTCCAGCCATTCCTGGAATAAAACCCGCGGAGAATTTTAAAATGAAACCTTGGATGATTTTGAAATTCTGGAAAGTTAGGCTTCCAGGAACCTGGAAAACCGTATAGATACAATTTTGGAAGAAAATTTCAAGATTTTCTGGAACAATTCCATAATGTTTTAAGAGCAGACACCTACATGGTCTTCACCTCCTAATACGTTCCCTCAGACCAGTTAATATGCTTGACAGTCAATCTGCAATTAGATATCTTTAGAAGAATTTGCTCCCTCGACCAGCAAAGGACTTGATTACTACTAACAAGAAGAAGACGCCATTCAGAAATGATGATACTCAAGGAAGATCTCAGACTGACAGTTTTTCCATTTGGATTGCCCTTTAAAGAAATTGTGTATTTCTACTTATATATCTTTGTAAACTTTGTCATTTTTTTCTCGGTGCAGTTGAAGAGGACCTTGACTCACTTCAAAATTTTGTCGCTGCATAAAGTAGCTTTTTCCTAACCATTCAGACTAAAAGTTTCTAATACACAAAATAGTTTGGAAGGAAGAGAAATGGATACGGTTTAAAAGAGGTGAGAGATTGAAAGCTGATAAATACTAGGTACTACGTACAGACACAATCACACATCATGTACATAACAAAAACACTCACATACTCATAACAGCTTAATATTCCGGTTTAATGTTAAATTTCATCCATTTTAATGTCACCTTGTAAATAATTTTAGTTTTTTTAGTTCTTAACAACTAGCTTTTATGAATAGCTTTAGTTTTTTTATATATTCCTTTTTAAATTAGCAAGTAGACTTTAATTTTATATTTTATAAATGTGAATCATTTTTATATTACAGACTGACGATGTGTCAGGATGGCACGAAACGTATCTTAATAGACTCTTATTGATCTTTTGAGTTTCGGTAACCCAACTGATGACTACACGTTTTCACCTTTTAAATTTTCATTATATATTATATATATATATATATATATAGATAATATATATATATTATATTATATATATTATATATAATTATAATTATATTTTATATATATATGTATATATATAATATATTATATATATATATATATATATAATATATATATAATAATATATAATATTATATATTATATATAATATATATATATATATATATATATTATTTATATATATATATATAATATATATATATATATATATATATTTATATATATATGCATATATATATAGATATATATATATATGATATATATTATATTAATATATATATTAATATTATATATATATTATACATATTAATATACATATATATACATATATATATATAAATATATATCTATAATATTATAATTATCTATATATCTATTATATATCTATCTCCCTCTATCTATCTGTATCTATATTTATATATATAATTATATCTAGATCATAATATAATATATATCTATCATATATCTATATGTATACTATATATATCATAGTATTAATATATATATATATATATATAGATATGATCTAATATATATATATGATGGATCTATATATATTATCTATATATATCTAACTTATATATATCTACTCTCTTTATCTCTAATATAATCATTATAATCTATATATATATATTATAATATTTATCTATATACTTTATATATTATAATATATATAATATATATTCCATCATATATATCTATTATATCATATATATCTATATATATATATCTCATATATACTACTCTCTATATATATATATATATATATATCTCTATTATATGTACTATTAATATATTATCTATATACTATCTATCTAATCTTAGTATATATATATATATATTGTCATAATTATATATGCTATATATGCATTTATATTATATAGATATATCCATATAATATGTCTTATATATATATAATTATATAATAATTAATATAATATAAATAATATATATATATATATATAATATATAATATATAATAATATATATAATATATCAAAGATATATTATATATTTAATAAATATATATATATATATATATATATATATACTACTTATATACAAATATATATATATATATATATAGTATGTGTGTATATTGGTATTTTGTATAGGTACATTTACATACGAATCATAAGAAATCCAACAAACACACGAGTGAGGAAAAACAGTGTCACGAGATCTGCCCAACACGAAAGGTCTGATTCGTTCTGCCTTTCCCCAACCTCCCCCCCTCCCCCCCCCCCGCCCCCTCCCCAACAAACGACACACGGGCAAAGTCCTCGTGTCGTGTTTCAGAAAACAATATTTCTTCTTTCCTGCCAGGGGAGCTGACGACGCAATCCTACAGGAGCTCAGGATCTGCTATTTTCGAAGGATTTTAGATCTTTTATTCTTTTTTTTTTAGATTTTATTGGGAAATATGGAGGGTCTGTTTTCTACTTCCCCTTCCCCTCCTCTCTCTCTCTCTCTCTCTCTCTCTCTCTCTCTCTCTCTCTCACTCTCTCTCTCTCTCTTATGAACGAATCTAAATACATATACACAGAGAAACATAGATCCAGTACACACGCACACAACACACACACACATATATATGTATATATATTATTCACACACACTTACATATATTTACAGAGAGAGAGAGAGAGAGAGAGAGATAGAGAGAGATGATTATTTCCTTCCTCTCAAAACAAAGTCCCACGGATATCCAATTCGACTGGGTGGTATTTACTGTGCGAGGTTCCGGGTTGCATCCTGCCCTCCTTAGGAATCCATCACTTTTCTTACTATGGGCGCCGTTTCTAGGATATTATTTATATTATTATTTATATTATTTATATTACTATTTTATATTATTATTTTTTATATTATTATCATTATTATTTTTATATTATTATTATTATTTTATATTATTATTATTAATTATATTTATTTATTTTATTATTTTATTTATATTATTATTTATATTTAATATTATTTATCTTATCTATTATTTATTTAATTAATTTTTATTATTTTATTTTTCCATTATTTATTTATTATTATTTTTATTTTATTTTTATTTATATTATTATTTTAATTATTATGATTATTAATGATTAATTAGATTATTAAAATTATGATTGATTATTATGATTATTTAATTAATTATAATTTAATCATTATAATTTATCATAATTCATTATTATAAACATTATCATTATCACATAAACATATGCAATTATTCATTTTTATTTTCCATTATCATTATTTCATTAAATTCATCACTTCAATTTAAATCATTAATTTTTAATTATTAATTAATTATTAATTATTATAACTAATTTTTTTAATTTTTTAATTTTTTATAATATCATTTTTATTAATAATTAATTAAATATTATTTAATTAATTTAATAATTTAATACTAAATAGGATAATAATAAAAAGTAGTAGAATATAGATAGAAATTGCCCCAAATATGTAAATTAATCAGAGAGATGCCAAGCAGAAACCCAAGTGAACTTTCCGACCGATCAGCTCCAGAACAACTCCCAGATTCATGCAAATGCCAGTGATGTATATCACGTCGAAGGAGAGAGAGAGAGAGAGAGAGAGAGAGAGAGAGAGAGAGAGAGAGGAGAGAGAGAGAGATTAATGCCTCTCTGTTGGGTCCCATTCCGCAGAGCTCACGTACACAAAGGGTTGAAGCTGTAGTGTTATAAGTGAGAGAGAGAGAGAGGATATTGGGGGATGAAGAACGATGTCTATCAAGGGTTTTTTTCTTTTATTACATTTTGGCTTTTCCTCTGAAATGTTAAGATGAGGACCACTGCCAAACTCTTAGATTGATTGCTGAATCTTGGATGAGTTTTTGAATGGAAAACTTCCTCAGCTGAGACATACACACACATATATTTATATATATATATATATATATATCTATATATAGATATATCTATGATATATATATATATATATATATCAAATATATATATATAGATATATCTATATATATATATATATATATATATAGATTATATCTATATATATATATATATATCTATATATATATATATCTATATATCAGAATATATATATATATATATATATATATATGGATAGATCTATATATAGATATATATATATATATAGATATACCTATATCTATATATAGAATATAGGATATATCTATATATATATATATATATATATATCTATATATATATATATAATAAGATATATATATATCTATATATATATATATATACTAGATATATCTATATATATAAATATATATTATATATATAGGGTCTTATATATGATATATCTATATTCTATATATATATATATATATAAGATATTCTATATATATAGATTATATATATATATATATATATATATATATATATATATATATATCTATCTGCTTAAAAATAACAGTAGATTCACGAGGCTTCATTAAATCAGCGAATACCACAGGAAAATGATATGCAGAAATCCAAGCGCTTTCGTCTTTACTAAGACATTGTTAAGGAACGAATGAAATACAGTTGGAAAGAAAGTTATCAGGTAAACAACAAGATCAAGAATACCAGATGGTTAATTGTCTAAAGGGTCAAGATCAAAGAGACAATCCAGGATTATCCGATATCAAACGGTCACAAACCTAAACATAGATTTAACGCTAAAAGAAACTACAACGTATCCATATAGTCCAAAACATGTAAAAACGGAATATATTAACTTTTTTGTTATATCTATCTACAACTTTTTTCATTATGAAGGCATTAAGTTTAAATAAACCAAAACTTAAATTTAGAACATTTCCGTTATTTGACTAAATGAAACAAGATTCAATGATATTCCTTTTAACTGTGTCATTACAAGGGATTAAGGCTCTTGCTAGATTCCAGTTAATAGGATGATCTAAATCTCTCATATGTACGAATAATGCATTCGATATTTGCCCAGTTCTCACAGAATATTGGTGCTGTTTGAGACGTTGTGAAAGAGATTTACCGGTTTGCCCGTAATAGACTTTATCACACTTTTTGCAAGGAATTTCACATATGCAGCCTGGAAGATCTTTAGGAGAATGTTTTATTACTAAACTCTTGACATTAATATTACTGAAAACAACATTTATGTTAAAAAGCTTTAAAATTCTAGGAATATCTAAAAACCTTCCATCATAAGGTAATTTTAGAATGTTTTGCTTACTAAATACAAGTTTGTCATTAATTAAAAAAAAAAATTTTTTTAGCTCTTTTCCATGCCACATCTACAAAAGTCCTTGGGTGTTTAAGTTTCAAGGCAATATCATAAATAGTTTTAATCTCAGCGTCAATAAACTGCGGGGTACAGACATGTAAAGCTCTTAGGAACATCCCAGAAAAAACAGAGAATTTAACATATTGATGGTGATTGGAGTAGTAATGAACAAAAGAGGCAATGTTAGTTGATTTCCGAAAGACTAAAAAGGTGAAATTTCTATCATTTCTATGGACACTTACATCAAGAAAATTCAAATCACATTTCTTTCTTCCTCTACAGTAAATTTTATAGAAGGGACTAAATTATTGAGATTATTAAGGAATTCCTGGAGATTTTCGTGAACTGGCCAAATACAGAAAATATCATCCACATTCCTAAACCACATATCTTTTTGGAGCAAAGTTCTTGGTAAGAGTTTTGTCTCAAAAAATTCCATGTAAATATTGCTAAGGACAGGAGATAAGGGATTACCCGTAGTCATACCAAACTTTTGTACTAAAAATTACCCATTAAAACAAAATTTAGTAATCTTTGATACACAAGCTTATGAGGCTAATGAGGTTTGCTACAGTAACCTGGACTATGTCGACATTTCAAAATCATTCTATTATTTGGAAAAATTTAATCATAAGGAAAACAATTTAATTATTATAAAACAGACCAATTAAGAAATTATTAAATAAACCAGTGTAAGTAATATAGTGAAATGAAAGTTGGATTGCATCAGCTAAATCTCTTCTCTGCAATAGAAAGTTATACAGTTTAACAGGTCAATGATTTGGTTTAGAGACTAATGATATAATGTTTGTAGGTTTACAGTTTCGCCAAGAGAGAGAGAGAGATCGTGAATAAAAACCAGTAAAACTTCTGCGCAATCGAGTTTGCTGTACAGAGCATAATCAAGGCCACCGAAATAGGCGTATCTTTAGGTGATCTCTGTATAATGCTGTATGAGGCGCTGTTGCCTTGCCAGACGCACGATTATGGTTAACTTTAACCTCGAATAGAATAAAACCTACTGAGGCTAGAGGACTGTAATTTGATGTGTTTGATGATTTGAAGGTGAATGATAAACGTACCAATTTGCAGCCCTCTAACTTCAGCAGTTTTTTAGATCTCAGGGCGGACAGAAAAAGTGAGGAGTTACGGACAGACAAAGCCGGCACGATACTTTCATTTTACCCTGAATGAAATAAAAACTACCGAGGCTAGAAGGCTGTAATTTGGTATATTTGATGATTGGAGGGTGGATGATCAACGTAGCAATTTGCAGCCATCTAGCCTCAGTATCTTTTAAGATCTGGGGGCGGATAGAAAATGTGCCAACAGGAAAAAGTGCGGGCGGACTAGACAAAGCCAGCGTAATGGCTATCGTTTCCAGAAAACTAATAATTGGTCAGTCTCTAGACCACTGGAAAGCTATTCAGAATCTTACAGAGTATATATATCCCTTTGAACAGATTTACAGATTTCATTTCCCACAACCCTTTTCTCCTATCCAGAAGCCGGAAGTAAATTCGATGTTATACAGTCGAGGAAATCTGGAAGGAGAATAGTGGTCGACTGAGAGTTGTAGAGGCTCAGGAACCTCCAGACATTCTGAAATATCAAAAAAAAAAAAAAAAATAAAAGAGATGATTGCAGTTTCAAAGCATTTTTCAGTGGCCGACAGGATACTGCAAAAAAATGAATAGTATTTGAATTCAGATGTCTGGGTAGAAGTAAGAAATTGCAAAAAAAAATAAAAAAAAAAAATAAAAAAGGAATAGCATTTGAATTCAAATGTCTGGGAAGAAGTAACGAGGTTCCGTAGCATTTTGCAATGCAGGGAAGGAAATACGAATTTTTGTGACTTTTTTTTATGTATACAAGACGGGAAAGCTTGCAATTATTTTGACAGGAAAATTTGTGCTGGTCGTAAAGTAGAAAAATGCTATAAGGATTTTTGAAATTTGACTATTGCAATACACGGAAGTATATATGAATTTCGTGGCCTTTCTGTAATACCCTAAAGAAAGTAAATGATTAAATATGTATTATTTATATAATAAATACAGTTGAAATTTGTCCCTAGTAATACGTGGAAGTATATAAGAATTTCGTAGGCTTTCTGTAATACCCTGAAGAAAGTAAATGATTAAATTATATATTATTTATATAATAAATACCGTTGAAATTTATCTCTTATAATACGTGGAAGTATAAAAGAATTTCGTGGCCTTCCTGTAATACCTTGAAGAAAGTAAATGATTAGATTATGTATTATTTATACAATAATTACAGTTGAAATTTGCCTCTAGTAATATGTGAAAGTATATAAGAATTTCGTAGGCTTTCTGTAATACCTTGAAGAAAGTAAATGATTAAACTAGATATTTATATAATACATACAGAAGGAAAATGTAGCTTTCGAGGAATTCCAAAGAGGAAAACGAAGAAAAGGTTTAGACGAGCTTGGAAATCGTGACGTTTTGAGAAACAATACTGCCAAGTCAAGGAAAGCTGACATAGCAATGGGAGAAGGAAACGTAAAGCAAAGAATTTTTTGTCAAAGAGTTTTCTGTTTTTTTCATTCTTTTCCTTTTCGAGTTTGATGAAAAAATCTAGGACGAACCTTTGCTTTCCATCCGAGAGAAAACGGTTTCGGAAATGCGACAGCGAGTTTGAGTGGTTTAGCTTTCTTTAAAGAGGAAACTATTGAGATGGCTTTTATGCCCTTTCCGTCTGCATTTTCTCTGTACACCCCAGATCTTAAAAACTACTGAGGCTAGAGGGCTGCAAATTGGTACGTTGATCATCCATCTTCCAATCATCAATCATTCTATATTGTAGCCCTCTAGCCTCAGTTGTTTTGATTTTATTTTAGGTTAAAGTTGGCCATAATATTAAGTCTGGCAACGTTATAGGATAGGCCACTATCCATCCGCCCTCAGAGCCTAAAAACTTCTGAGGCTAGAGGGCTGCAGATTAGTACGTTGATCATCCACCTTCCAATCATCAAGCATACTAAATTGCAGCCCTCTAGCCTCAGTTTTTTTATTTTTTATTTTATTTAAGGTTAAAGTTAGCCATGATCGTGCATTTGGCACCATCTGAGAAACTGAGGCTAGAGGACACCAAATTGGTACGTTGATCATCCACCCACTAATCATCAAACATACCAAATTGCAGCCCTCTAGCCTCAGTAGTTTTTATTTTATTTAAGGGTAATGTTAGCCATGATCGTGCATCTGGCACCATCTGAGAAACTACTGAAGCTAGAAGGCTGCAAATTCGTACGTTGATCATCCACCCACTAATCATCAAGCATACCAAATTGCAGCCCTCTAGCCTCAGTAGTTTTTATTTTATTTAAGGATAATGTTAGCCATGATGGTGCGTCTGGCACCATCTGAGAAACTACTTAGGCTAGAGGGCACCAAATTGGTACGTTGATCATCCACCCGCCAATCACCAAACGAACTAAATTGCAGCCCCCTAGTCTCAGTATTTTCTATTCTATTTAAGGATAAAGTTAGCCATGATCGTGCTTCTGGCACTGCTATAGGTTCCAAAAAACAGGTCACCACCGGGCCGTTACTGTAAGTCTCATGGGCCGTCGCTGAGAGTTTCAAACAGCATCATAAGTTGCACAGAAAACTGAACTGAAACTTTGGTGCATTTTATTAAGGTTTTTATTTCGCCTGTGATGGTAAATAATAAATTAAATTATTTATATAAAAATAAGCGCATGAATAAATAAACATATCTATATTATAACAGTTTTATCCTGAAACGAATATCACATTAACGTATAAGTTTGTTTAGAGTTAATGACAAACCCACATCTTTAAAAAATTAAACTAAAAATAAAAATGGGTGAAAACCAAAATCTATAAAAAATACAAAATAAAAATAAAAATGGGTGATTCCGAAATCACAGAGGAACGAAGGGAAATTCCAGATTCCAGAAGGGGATGGAATGGAAGAACTGGAAAAAAACTGCAAGCGTTTTAACCAATATCTATACAAGAATAAAAGTCTGGTCTTCTCACGATGGATTAACTAAAGTGAATGAATGTTTATAAATACATATATATACATATATATATAATATATATATATATATATAGATAGAATAGATGATAGATACATAGATAGATGATAGATATATAATATATATATATTATATAGTATATATATATATATATATTATATATATATATATATAATATATATATATATATATATACTATATATTGCTACTTTCAAAATGCATATTTCCCCTCTTTGAAATGTCATGTAGAATTTTGCAACATTTTTTCAGATTCCTAGATAGCTTAGAATAGGATGTTTTAAATGTGTGTTCAGATTTCGCATTACATAATATGAAAAGAATATATGTACAACGTAGAATGTAAAAAGAGAGAGATTTTCTTTGTCCGTTCAAAGCTATAATTGTTTCAGTAACTTTTCATCTCCCCGAGATTAAGCGAGCTCGAGTCTTGCGTTGTTATCAAAACATATCAATCTTAATTATCGCTCAACCTCCGTTTCAGTCGGGTACGTGTCTGTTGAGCTTTGATCAAAGCCACGTGGAGATTGCACATTTTTTATGTGAAGTTGCGTCATTTTTCGAAGCTACTGGAAGCATTTGTGCCAAGAACGTTTTTGTCATCTGCCCTGTCCAGTTTCCGCAAGGAAGAAGATTTCATTACATCTTAGAACCGGGAGGCGATAACTTCTCTCTCTCTCTCTCTCTCTCTCTCTCTCTCTCTCTCTCTCTCTCTCTCCATCGCATACCACTTTTGATCTTAAAGTAACGTAACATAAATTGGTCACTCGTAACCTAGAATTTCATATTTGATATTTTTTAGAGTTTGTTTAGTGTTATTTAGTTTTTTTTGTGGAATTTGAACAAACATTGTTTCGTAACGGCGCCTGGTTTTTGTGAAAGTGTGAATCAAGCCTGCAGCAAGTAAGAAAGAAATTGGTATACCAAAAAGGTAAAGTGTGTTATATTTTTATTAGTTGCAACTAATAACGGTTAGGTATAGTATAACTAATAGCTAATAATTGTTAGGAACAGTGATTAACTAATAACTAATATTTGATGGTTATGATGGTTTGGTTAACTAATAACTAATAACAGGTGGTTATGAAGGTTTGGTAAAAACTGTTGGTTACAATGTTTTGAGTGAAAACATTTACACTTTTATACATTGCGTATTTTTGTGTTTGTGATTGTTCCATTGTTTGTGCAATTGTTAATTTTCTTATTGAAGTGTGCCTTTTTATTTTATATTTTCATCTGCATTCAAAATTTAATTGACTTAGTTATTTTCATTGCTTAATCGTTGCACATTTAAGTAAATTTAACATTTGTGAATTAATTTGCATTTACTTAGAATTCTTTTCAAGTTTTATTGTTGTTTAGCACTTGTGAATTAATTTCTAATTTTCAATTATTGCCTAACACTTTTGAATTTTGATTGAATTACTTTTCTTGAATTTTGTGATAAATTAATTTTGATTTAATTTTACTTAATTTGATTCAAGAATTAATTAAACTTTACTTGGTTTTCAAGTAATAGTAATTTTCCCTGATATTGTGAATTTCACTTATAAATTTTGATTTGAATAATAAATTTTTGTATTTAAAATTTTGTATAAGTGTTTTTATTTTTATACCAGTATATATGATTATGACTATATTGATGATAGGTAGAAACATAGAGTGGTAATTGATTTGCTATCCTTCAATTTACTTGAAGGGACTTAGAACCAGGGAAGTACTTAGACTTCTGCAATCAGGGAAATACTTAGACTTTTAAAGTTGTTGATGGAGTGATGCCCTTTGATTAATTTAATTGCTTACAAGATTACCTCACACCTGTTTTGATGAACTTAGTCTGATTTTCTGCAATACTGGTAAGTGTTAAGGGATCACTGTTGCCTTTAGAGTATTCAGTCGTTTAATACATGTTATGAGGGTTCAGGTGTCTGGGTTTTGGTGAGGTAATAATTGATGAATGGTAACTAGATACTTGGCACTTCGTAACAATATATATATATATATATAATATATATATATATATATATATATATATATATATATATATATATATATAATATACAATAAATAAAAAGCACCGTATCGTGCTTCTTAAGAAATCAGTGAAGGATCCACAGTAATATTCTTGTTTATCCATGAGAAATACATTTGTGGAAATGTTTACAAAGATTAATCTTCGTAAATATTTCCACAGATGTATTTCCTCTGGATAAACAAGAATATCACTGTGGATCTTTATACACACACACCCACACACACACACACACACACGCACACACACACACACACACACACACACACACATATATATATATATATAATATATATAATATATATATATATTATATATATATATATATATATATACGCAAGACTTGTAGTATATTTGATTCCTAGTCTCCTCGACTTCGATATAAATAAAAATAAACATAAATTACCGTCCTAACAACGTCATTATAATAGCTGTCTACCAACGGCTCTAGCATTACTTACGTCACTGTTTCTCTTATTATGGTTGAAGTTTCCTAAAGAACTTTCAGTTTCACAAGATTTCGGTTCTCCCACCCAAATGAAACGATCACAATTAGGGAGGGCCAAAAAAAAAAAAAAATAAAAAAAAAAAAAAAAAAACGTGGACTTGCCTGGGAGACGCTCGATCATTGAGAATTGCTAATAATTATGTGACGACTTTCGTTCAAGTTTCAAAGATTCTCTCTCTCTCCTCCTCTCTCGTCCTCTCTTCTCCCTCGTCTCTCTTCCTCTCCAACTCGTCTCCCCTCATCTCTCTCTCTCTCGGGGGTACCGTTCCCCTCCTTCTCTCTCTCTCTCTCTCTCTCTCTCTCTCTCCTAAGTTCTCAGGTAAATTCAACGATAATTTGAAACAGTTACGTGTTTACGTAGTAGCCATTAGCAGAACGCTGATGACTATTTAAGACGGTATTTTCTAAGCTTTTTTTTAAATATCTAGGTCACTGAAACTAAAAAAAATCAATCTTGATCAAGATCGATTATTACAAGGGAATAGTGTGTGTTTGTGTGTGTATGTGTGTGTGTGTATTATATACATATATGTATGTATGCATATATGATATATATACATATATACACGAGACCCCGGATATTTATTTATTTAAAAATATCACAGCATTCAATTATGAAATTTTAAAAGATATTCTCCCTAGATATCACATATAGATGCGAAAGCCTTCTCTCTCTCTCTCTCTCTCTCTCTCTCTCTCTCTCTCTCTCTCTCTCTCTCTCTCTCTCTTTCTGCGAAATGTTATTGGTTCCGATATTGTAAAATGCCATCACAACATGATTCAAACCAACCCTGTCTTTTCTTTACAGAAATTTCTCCTTTGTGAGGTCTCTGATATCTATATTCTATATCTTTTTCTATATATATATATATATATATATATATAATATATATATATATATATATATAAATAGTATATATATATATACTATATATATATATATATATATATATATATATATATATAAAGGCAAGACATTTACCCTTTGATCTGTCACTGTGGAAAAATAATATTTTGACTGACAATAAACTGTTTATGTCCACTGATGCATCTTCCGTTTTGCCAGATATTTTTGACAGGTTTTTCATATATTGGACTCTCTTGTGTTATTTGTCTCGTTCGTAACGAGTTATTTTTTACATGTCTTTCTTCCGTCTATTTATTGGACTCTTTCTTTCAACGTTCAATCAGTTCCTTTCTGTTTATCGCTTATTTTTTGTAATTGGAGTTGATGCGTTTTTTTTAAGATGAGTATATTATTTAATGCCTCATATAGCTCTGATGGTAAATACTTTCTTACTTTTAGTAGATATATGTTTATTTTATTTTTTTTTATCAGCTATCAGTCCTACAACTTTTCTTGCTATGTATTTTGTGAAAACTAATATATATATATATATTTATATATATATATATATACTATATATATATATAGATATTTATATATATATATACATACATATATAGCTATATTACACACTTTTGTCAACAAAATATGTACAAACACATAACTAAAAACTAATCAGCCAGTCATTCTAGAATATATATTGTTTTCAACATTTAGCACAAAAAAATTTCTTCCTGAACTTTTACATCACAGGACGCATAACTAACATTCAGCTATGAATTGATTTGCAGAAAAACTCCTTCAGATATGGAGAGGGTCTTGTTTTGACTTAATTCTTGCATGGTTTCATATTACAAACTCCAATTATTCCACAAAGTGCTGTCAAGGGATTTCCTTTCAGTGCATCATATATTACACAGTTTCCTCCTATTTAGCCAAACGCCACAATAAGTAGAATTGCAAATCCCTCCCTCGTATAACGTCTGTCATTTCACCTCAAAAATCCTCGGCGACAAAATCATTTCAGGTCGAAATCTCTGAATTCCCGGCTCCCGA
>NC_087216.1:75913013-75915513 GCF_015104395.2 Macrobrachium nipponense | reverse complement strand
AGGCTTCACCCAACGGTAAATGTCTCCCAGAAAGGCTTCACCCAACGGTAAATGTCTCCCAGAAAGGCTTCATCCAACGGTAAATGTCTCCCAGAAAGTCTTCACCCAACGGTAAATGTCTCCCAGAAAGGCTTCATCCAACGGTAAATGTCTCCCAGAAAGGCTTCACCCAACTGTAAATGTCTCCCAGAAAGGCTTCATCCAACGGTTAATGCCTCCCAAAAAGGCTTCGTTAGAGAAGGTGGAGAGTAACATGGAAGAGAAGAGAACATGAATGGAGGTATAGTAAAGAAATGAGAAGTTGCAGTAGCAGCAGCAGGTAGGGGCCTTAGGAAGGCACGCTGCGATATAATCCTTCCGTAAATGCTTACAGTGCACCACGTGAGATGGTGCACTTACGACACTAGTGAGGGTGTTAAATAGTGTTAAATATCGCTTTTTTTATCTTATAACCTGTCAATTTGTTCTTATCTTTAATTTATTCTATTATTAATATTATTAATCCGCTAATTCTTCAACGTTACCTATTCGTTTATCTAACATGTTTTTATACCGTTTCTCTTTTCACATTATCTTTATTCCATAATTTTTTTATATTAATTAAATGAAGTTGAATATTGGAAACTATAATCCATATTTCCTTTTCGTTTTTTCTTCTTACCCTCAGCTGGGTTATTTCTATTTTACTGTAAGATATCTCTTTGTCTTTATCATTTTTCTCTTATGTCAATATCTTAATTTCAAACCATTGTTTTTATTTGTTATCTGTGGTAAACTGTTTAAAATTATTATTCATTATCTTAATTTTAAACAGTCGTTTTTATGTATTGAATGAAAGTTAAATATTGAAAACTGTCATCCATAATTCTTTTAAATTATTCCTGCCATCCTAAGGTGGTTTGTATTAGTGTTGAATAAACCAGCCATTCACCTTTCAATATTTTGCATTTGGTTGATTTTTTCATCGCTGGATTAGCTATAACTATGAACATATTTCTTCTTAAAAGATACGTGGATTCACAGTTACTATAAGTGAAATTGTTATTTTAATGGTATCTAATCTTTTACTTCGATATTCGTCTTCTTACCGTTCGAAATATTTCTCCCCGTTCTGCTTGTCATACTTTTGGTCTGTAGGTTGTTTTTAGCATTCCCCAATTAATTACAATATCAAGTATCATTATATATATATATATATATATATATATATATATATATATATATATATATATATAATTTATATAGATATATATGGGGATATAATCCACAATGAAGTAAAACCCCTTGTAGTTTAAAATACATTTAGTGAACAAGACCACAGTTGATGGTTCGAAAGCTTTAATCCTGTACTAGAGATATATATTTTAAACTACAAGAGGGTTTTTACTTCATTGTGGATTGTATCCCCATTTACCTAGAGGTACGACATAGTACCTGGCTTCTGCATATATATATATATATATATATATATATATATATATATATATATATATATATATATATATATATATATATATATATATATATATATCACACATATCCACAGGTGAAAAATAAGAGCAGGTGTAGGTCCTGACCGGTTTCGGCTTTATTTTCAAGCCATTGACAAAGGACTGATACATAGTATTAGAATTCACGAGTATATATACTACAAAGACAGTACTGACGAACACACACAACAGTTGAGACTGCAGATCCGCCCACAGGCAGGTGTCAAGGTAGGAGTGGTGGCTTTCAAAAATCATTAGGCTAAAATTACAATAAATTCTCAAGGGATACTACCGCTTAGGGTACAAGTCCACACCTGACAGGTGTCAGGGAGGCGGGGTTGAACATCTCATTACCACTACTGCCCCCTTTACTGTGTTTACAATATAATAATCCTATTTTCATATATCTCTACAGCCAACCTTAAAATTTAAACAGTTTTACAAATTTCTTTTGATATTAAAGGATCAAGTTTATAGATTCCTTGACTGATGTTCATATTATTGTTGTAACTTTCTTTTATAAAACTAGATTCAATGATATTCCTTTCCAATGCATTATAAGAACACACCAGCTTTTTGCCCCTTCCCAGTTAATACATGATTGTTCTCACTAACATGTACAAATATACCACTATTTCCCTGTGCATATCTCACACATTGTTTATGTTGTTCTATTCTTTTTTCCAGTGCTTTCCCCGTTTGACCAATGAAAAGTGTCACAAGACTTACACGGGATTTTATACACATCCTTTAGGCATTGTCGGGGGAGTTCTTAATAAGTACCTGTTTTCATTGTTTTTATTGTTTTTAAAAACTACATTAACACCAAAATTCTTCAGGAGATGTGGGATATATATATATCTATATATATTATATATATATATATATATATATATATATATATATATATATATATAATATATATATATATATATATATATATATATATATATATTATATATATATATATATATATATATATATATATATATATATATATAAACTTCAAT
>NC_087216.1:75908928-75912513 GCF_015104395.2 Macrobrachium nipponense | reverse complement strand
ATATAAACTTCAATACATTAACACGCATATGATAAGGAACTATCCGCAAATGCACGGCTGAAACACGAGATGAAAATGCGTATGGACGTAGGCCAACCAGCGATATGTGACACTAGACAGCATTGTGTGTTCTATGTAATGACGCGACCCGTGTAATTTGTTTAACTGTTAATAATGACGCGACCCGTGTAATTTGTTTAACTGTTAATATGACACGATGTGATGTAATTAAAACGTTTCCTATTGCCGGCTGATGTAATTTCACAACTCATACGTTTGTGTAATTAGTCATTTGTATGCGATGGCTATGAACAAAAAAGGGTTTTCTGCTTTGGTAATATGGAAGTCAAGTTTTCTGCAGAATATGAACGGAAAGATTTGGATGTTGCTTTAAAAAAAAAACAAGGCGTAATACGACCTCTAGCTTACTCACGCATAAAACGTAATCATTATACTCCTGGCTTAACGTAAATTAAAACACGCGAAAATCTATGGTCAAACAGATCCTTGTTTCACCAACGTAAATTAAAATAAATAAACTATATTTTATAACTTGTGCATAAAACGTAAACATTATATTCCTGACTTAACATAAATTAAAACATGCCAAAATCTATGGACAAATAGAGCCATGTTTCATCAACAAAAATTTTAAAAATTATGCTATATTTTATTACTCATGCATAAAATGTAAACATTATACTCTATGGTCAAATAGAGCCTTGTTTCACCAACGAAAATTAAAATAAATACTCTATATTTTATTAGAAATAATTGTTCTGCACTGATTAACATACGCATTATTTATTTATTTATATTTTCATTCTAATAAATAAAACATAAATATCCTATCCTAAAATTCCTGTATCTTAAACTCAACCCAAATTTCTTTTTCAGACCTTTTTAGGCTCTTCCACAGACCTTTCCTAACCTTATTCCGAAGATGAAGAAACCTATTCTTATGAAACCATCCTACCAAAGGGGCCACTGTCTCGAAATTCAAAAAGGTTCCAAAGAATGTGATGGCGTTTATTCGCGAGAGCCAACAGAAGGTAAAAGTGGGAAATACAGAAAGGGGAGATCAGTCATTAAAAAAAAATATGAATTAACAAATTAACAACTAATTAAAAATGTATATAGAATATTAGAATACAAGTTGAATTATTTCAAGGTAGTAATGCATTGCATCTTCACTCGAACTTGTTCAGGAATCAGTATGACAAAATTGGTTGCAAAATTGTTACAAAATTCGAAATTGACTGTCAAGACAAAGTTGAAGCTTTTCGGTGAACTGAAATGTCAGATGCAAAACGTGAAGGTAAAGTCAGACTTCAATTTAAAAAAAAATTAAAGCAATTAGATCTGAAAAAATAAATAGATAAATAAATAAACATTTGGAATATCTGGAATGAATACCAAAGAAATTCTGGCTTTGTTTTAACAATGACAATTCTTGGAATTATTTCGACATATATTCTCGCATGTCCCGTGCAAGCGTTAGTGATAGGTTATAATAATATATACATTTATTTATGTATATATTTTATATACAAATGCCCTTATATGTAAATATATATATACATCTGAATAATTATCACATCACCATGATTCATATAAATCTTTCGAGCTACAAATGTCCTTTAATATCTAATTCGCTCTACCTCGGAATTGATATATTTTCATATATGTGAATCGAAGGGGAATTTTATAGTTGACCATAATTTCGTCCTCTCGTGGGATAGAAACACCGCCCAGCGGACAGGGAAGTCCTGACTTCTTCGGTTAACATATATAAAAATATATCATTTCCGAGGTAGAGCGAATTAGATATTAAAAGACATTTGTAGCTCGAATAAAATATATACATACATATACATTACTCGGGCAATGCTTACTCATGTACTACATATTATCTAACCTGAAAAACCATATTATCTAAAAGAAAGAAAACTCCCTTCCACTGCAACCTTTGATTCATATTAAATATCAATTTTGCTTGTGTTCGGTCGACGATGTAAGCAAATTGATTGATCGAGTGTTGGAACACACGACAGATGCCTAAGGTAGGTTAGGTTAGGATTGATTGAATTATGAAGGTTTGATAGTTTATGTGCAGTTCAAAATCCAATATAAATCCAGGCCTCTCGCTCATCCGGTCTCTCTCTTTCTCTCTCTTCTTTCTCTCTCTCTCTCTCTCTCTCTCTCTCTCTCTCTCTCTCTCTCTCTCTCTCTCTCTCTCACTGTTTTCTTGAATTTAACTAAAGGTAAAAATTTGGATCTATAAAGCTTTCAATTCTTTCTCTCTCTCTCTCTCTCTCTCTCTCTCTCTCTCTCTCTCTCTCTCTCTCTCTCTCTCTCTCTCTCTCTTTCTGGGATTTGCATATATATTGCAAGCCACTCTTCTCTTACATTCCATTGCATTCTTGCATATTTGCAATTACAAAGTCACCCCATTCTTGTGCATTTTCACTTTCATTCAATTTCATTCACCAATATTTTCGATTGGGATCAAAAGCCGTCATACCCTCGTAATTAACTGCAATAATTTTTTCTCTGCTGCTTATCATGCATGTTATTTATTTTCTACATTTCTATTCTAATAAATAAATCGTAAATATCCTAACCTATAATTCCTATATCTTTCACTCAGAGCAACACCTTTTTCTGACCTTTTCAGGCTCTTCCATAGAATCTTCCTACTCCCTCAAAAATAACAACCAAAATGAAGTAGTTTGTAGCCTTACTCCCCAAGTAGGTGAAAATGGGTTACAATGAAGCTCCACAGTCAAAGATTACTTACCTAAAAGCTCTGCTACTGATATGGCTACCATACATATATCTTCTTCCTCCTCCTCCTCCTCCTCCTCCTCCTCCTCCTTCTTCTTCCAATCATCACCACCACCACCCAATTCATAAAAAATAAAAAATAAATGCCCTATATAACCCCCCCCCCCCCCAAGAAAAAAAAAACTCCTAACTCGTCCGAAATTGGCCATGAAATCAATTCTTGGCTAATTGGAGGACACTAAGAGCGTGGCATGAAGCAGAAATGGGTTACAAGGAGACTAGAGAACCAAAGACTACTACTTACCCGAAAGCTTCTTACAGAGATTTGCATGTCATCAGAGATAATGGCCTCATAGTAGCAGCCTCCTAAATCTGATTGGAAGATTAATGAGTATTATATCTGGTCTAATAAAAATTGAAAAAATATATATAAGATTTTATTTATATAAAGTTAAATCTTCCTAACTTCTATTTGAGCTATGCATTACTTTATAGAAGATTTCAGTCTTTCTATTTATTATTTTTCTTTAGATCTAAAAATTAAAAGTGCAAAGGTTTCCCAGGTATCAACTGAGAATTGTATAAAACAAGATTTTCTAGCAAGATTATAACTTTTGGCTTCATTATTATAATTTTATTGTATTATTTATTTATTATTATTATTATTATTGATTATTATTTTATTATTATTATTATTATTATTATTATTATTATTATTATTATTATTATTATTATTATTATTATTATTATTGTTATTATTATATTATTATTTTATTATTATTATATTATTATTATTAT
>NC_087216.1:75881428-75901428 GCF_015104395.2 Macrobrachium nipponense | reverse complement strand
GAGAGAACATCAAGATATTGTTATTATTATTTTTTTGTGAGGGGGCCGGGGGGTCTACCACAGTCTCCTCTAATTCGACTCGGTGGTTTTTATAGTGATTGGGGGTTCCGGGTTGCATCCTGCCTCCTTAGGAGTATTACTTTTTTTTTCCTCACTGTGCGCTCTGTTTCCAGGAGCACACTCTCTTTCTGACGTGAGTGCTGGAATTACTTCGTCCTCTAGTTTTTTCCAGGTTCCTTTCCAGGGGTCTTAAGGAGTCCTCACTTTCCCTCACTATGTGCGTTTTTCCAGGAGCACACTACTCTTCTGCATGAGTGCTGGAACTACTTCAGCATCTAGTTTTTCCAGGTTCTTTTCCAGGTATCTTGGGATCGTGCTTCCTAGTCTTCCTATGAATATGGGTACAATTTTCACTGGCATATCCCAAATCCTTCTTATTTCTATTTTCAGGTCTTGATACTTATCCATTTTTTCTCTTTTTTCATCTACTCTCGTGTCGCATGGTATTGCGATATTAATTATTATTATTATTATTATTATTATTATTATTATTATTATTATTATTATTATTATTATTATTATTATTATTATTATTATTATATCCAGGAGATGATAAACCCTATTCTTATGGAACAAGCCCACCAAAGGGGCCACAGACTTGAAATTTGACAGAAAGTAATGGAAAATACAGAGAGGAGAGATCACCCAGATGAAATAAATGAATAAAAGGAATGAACAAATTAATAAATAAAGATGAAACAAAAATCAACATGTAAAGATACTAAGATAACCCCGTTGAAGCATAACAAAAATATCTTACTTAAAAAGACAGTGTTCGTTTCTCTGGGATGTGATAAAGGCACCTTCTTCCCATAAGGGATGAGTTTGGCTTTTTATGCCCCTGTCGATATATTATTATTATTATTCTTTTATTATTATTTTTTTTTTTTTTTTTTTTTTTTTTTTTTTTTTTTTTTTTTTTTTTTTTTTTTATTTTTTTTTTTTTTTTTTTTTTTTTTTTTTTTTTTTTTTTTTTACTCTATCACAGTCCTCCAATTCGACTGGGTGGTATTTATAGTGTGGGGTTCCGGGTTGCATCCTGCCTCCTTAGGAGTCCATCACTTTCCTTACTATGTGTGCCGTTTCTAGGATCATACTCTTCTGCATGAGTCCTGGAGCTACTCCAGCCTCTAGTTTTCTAGATTCCTTTTCAGGGATCTTGGGATTGTGCCTAGTGCTCCTATGATTATGGGTACGATTTCCACTGGCATATCCCATATCCTTCTTATTTCTATTTTCAGATCTTGATACTTATTCCATCTTTTTTTTCCCTCTCTTTCTCTTCAACTCTGGTGTCCATGGTATTGCGACATCAATGAGTGATACTTTCTTCTTGACTTTGTCAATCAACGTCACGTCTGGTCTGTTTGCACGTATCACCCAATCCGTTCTGATACCATAGTCCCAGAGGATCTTTGCCTGATCGTTTTCTATCACTCCTTCAGGTTGGTGCTCGTTACCACTTATTACTGCAAAGTAGCTGATGTTTCTTGCCACCAGGCTCCAGTGGAGGGCTTTTGCCACTGAATCATGCCTCTTTTTGTACTGGTTCTGTGCAAGTGCCGAGCATTCACTTGCTATGTGGTTATGGTTTCATTTTTCGTATTGCACTTCCTACATATGGGAGAGATGTTATTTCCGTCTATCGTTCTTTGAACATATCTGGTTCTTAGGGCCTGATCTTGTGCCGCTGTTATCATTCCTTCAGTTTCCTTCTTTAGCTCTCCCCTCTGTAGCATTGCCAATTGTCAGCGCTGGCTAGTTCTTTAGTCTGTCTCATGTATTGTCCGTGCATTGGTTTGTTGTGCCAGTCCTCGTTCTGTCTGTTCTTTCTCCTGTCTCTGTATATTTCTGGGTCTTCGTCTACTTTCATTAGTCCCTTACTTCCATGCACTCTTTAAGCCACTCGTCTTCACTGGTTTTCAGATATTGCCCCAGTGCTCTGTTCTCAATGTTGACGCAGTCCTCTATACTTAGTAGTCCCTCTCCCTCCTTCCTTTCGTGTTTTGATTATTATTATTATTATATTATTATTATTATTATTATTATTATTATTATTATGATCGTGAACTCTGGAATCAGTTGAATCTTAAGCTTGAGTTTAAAAGTCGAGTTATAATAGTATTGATAATTCGATGCTGAAAGAGAGAGAGAGAGAGAGAGAGAGAGAGAGAGAGAGAGAGAGAGAGAGAGAGAGACTGTACTGTTAAATTGAAGACGTCTGATTGAAAGACTGAGAAAGAAAAAGAAAATCTAATAGATGGAGAGACAAAATACAACTAATAAATATAGAGAGAAAGAGAGAGAGAGAGAGAGAGAGATGAGGGAAGAGAGACTACAGGGAATCCTACGAAATCCTAAAGAGGATGTCGTCATCCTCGGACCAAGGACTCTCTCTCACTCTCTCTTCTCTCTCTCTCTCTCTCTCTCTCTCTCTCTCTCTCTCTCTCTCTCGGTTGTTATAAAGGATCGACATTCGACCGGTTTGACTCTTGTTCAATTTAGGTGTCAGTGAGTTATGAACTAGAGAGAGAGAGCGAGAGAGAGAGAGAGAGAGAGAGAGAGAGATAGTAGTCACTAACTGTTTTACAGCTAGACAGAAAAAGGGTGCAAAGGAGAGAGAGAGAGAGAGAGAGAGAGAGAGAGAGAGAGAGAGAGAGAGAGAGAAGGGATAATTTGATATTATTATAGTTCGTGCATAAATAGCCAGAGGACATGTTATAAAACTTAAGAGAAATAAAAATAAAAATAAAAATATATATATTATATATATACATATATATATATATATATATATATATATATATATATATATATATATGATATATATACAAGACACACACAGACAGACGGACAGAGAGAAACAGCATCACAAAGGCGAGTAACATAAAAAAATAAAAAAAAGATACATAATTAATAAGACTCATAAGAGAGAGAGACAGAGAGAGAGAGAGAGAGAGAGAGAGAGAGAGACAGAGAGAGAATCAGCATCATAAAGGCAAGTAATATTAAAAAAAAAGATACATAATTAATTCAACTCATAAATCAATATCTCCCGTAATAAAATTTTCTTTTTAATTCCCCATTCCTCCAGAACCGACTTCAAAAAGGACGAGACAAAGAAGCGATAAGAGAGAGAGAGAGAGAGAGAGAGAGAGAGAGAGAGAGAGAGAGAGAGAGAGGAGAGAGATCAAAAGGAAAAATGGATAAAAGTGGTGAACGAAATAAAGGGGAAAAAAATCGAATAACGCACAATTGGAAATTTTCTCCTTCGTGATCAAAAGCAATTACGAGAGAGAGAGAGAGAGAGAGAGAGAGAGAGAGAGAGAGAGAGAGAGAGAGAGAGAGAGAGAAGTTGGGGGGGGGGGAAAAAATGAGAAGTTAATTGCTGCTAAAGTGATCGCTATTCGTTGCAGCTAGACGGATATAGGGTACAAGATTCTTCTGTTAGGAGAAAGAGAGAGAGAGAGAGAGAGAGTAGTCACTAACTGTTTCAGCTAGACCGAAAGAGGGTACAAAGTAGAGAGAGAGAGAGAGAGAGAGAAAGTTTATGTATAAACAAAAAGATGAAGTGAATGAAATGAAAACTTTAGAGAGAGAGAGAGAGAGAGAGAGAGAAAGATAGCAGTCACAGCTAGATCGAAAGAGGGTACAAGGGAGAGAGAGAGAGAGAGAGAGAGAGAGAGAGAGAGGAGATCATTCGTATCGAAGCATGCAAGAGATAATATTAGATTAATCCCTAATTTAATTGACTCTGCAATAATGGTTTCGTAATCTCATCTGATGGGACCTGAAAAAGATGAGACGAATGAGAGATAATAATAATAATAATAATAATAATAATAATAATAATAATAATAATAATAATAATAATAATAATAATAATAATAATAATAATAAAGGAAAGAAATTAAAATGGAGTGAGATTGATCATTTGAATGAGAACGGAGAAGAGAAAGTTGATTTGAATATGAAATGATTGAAAATGAGAAATTTAAGGTTTGAGACTTTTTTTTTTTTTTTTAATAATTATGACATGACGTTCAGAGGTTGACGTGAAGGAAATGAGAGAGAGAGAGAGAGAGAGAGAGAGAGAGAGAGAGAGAGACCTTACAGACCTTACAGACCTTACATCTTGTTCGGGTTGCCCCAGGTCCCTCAGTGTGAGGCACCTCTAATGTCTACCAGAGAGTTGCTAGTACATCTTCCGGTATATTTTGCATCTTCCAATCTTGGATGGTCTGGGATGCAGTTTAGATATTTGTCGAGCTTATTCTTAACACATCTACGCTCACTCCTGATATATTCCTCAGATGAGCTGGCAACGCATTGAATGAATAGACGCTGCATTATCGATGCTGGTGCGTAGTAGGATTAATGTCCTGTGTGCTTTCCTTATTTTTTTTTTCCTGGTATAGTTTGGGCACTATTAATCTACCTCTGCTTGCTCTTTCTGATATTTTAGTTCCATGATATTTTTGCTATTCCTTCTATCTGTTTTCATGCCTGAATTATCATGTAGCGTTCTCTTCTCCTTTCTAGACTATATAATTTTAAAAATTGTAGTCTTTCCCAGTAGTCAAGGTCTTTAACTTCTTCTATTCTAGCTGTAAAGGACCTTTGTACACTCTCTATTTGTGCAATAATCCTTTTGATAGTGTGGGGGTACCATATCATATTGCAATATTCAAGTGGCACTACGAACATATGTTTTATAAAGCATAATCATGTGTTCAGCTTTTCTTGTTTTGAAGTGCCGTAACAACATTCCCATTTTTGCTTTACATTTTGCCAACAGAGTTGCTATTTGATCATTGCATAACATGTTCCTATTCATCATCACACCAAGGTCTTTAAACTGCTTCCTTATTGTGATTGTCTCATTATTAGGTCCCTTATATAGCTTTCTTTCTCTGTCTCCATAATTTATTGATTCAAATTTATCAGAGTTAAATACCATCCTATTACCTCTGCCCATCATATACTTTGTTAAGGTCTCTTTTGTAGAGCGTTCCTATCTTCATCACAAGTAATTTCTCTACTTATTCTTGTGTCATCTGCGAAACTACTCACTACCGAATCCTTAACATTATTGTCTATGTCTTCAATCATAATAACAAACAGTATTGCAGCTAACACCGTACCTTGCGGCACACCGGATATTACCTTTGGCTTCATCCGATTTCTCGTCGTTTTGCAATAACTAGATGTTTTATCTGTGTGTAAAAATCTTTAACCATCTTCCTACTTTATCCACGATACTGTGTTTTCTAATTTTCTTCGCTAATATATTATGGTCTACTTTATCACAAAAAGCTTTTGCAAAGTCTAAATAAACCACATCTGTTTCATTTCCACTTTTCATATTTTTGAATATGTTCTCACGGTGGGACTAACAGTTAGGTTTGTGTACTTTTTCGGGTACGAAAACCCATGTGTCCTTTATTAAACAAATTATTTTTTATTAAATGTTTCAATATTTTTTTTTTTCATTACCTTTCATACACTTTCATAATATGTGAAGTTTAGGGACTCAACAGGCCTTATAATTACTTGCCTCTAGTCTTGATCCACTTTTGAAAAGTAGGGGTAATATATGCTAATTTGTGCTCATCATAAATCTTGCCTGTATCTACACTTGTCTTAATAATATTGCAAGTGGCTTTGCGATAGAATGAACTACTTTCTTTAACAAAATAGCAGGAATTCCATCAGGCCCCTGCAGCAGCAGCTCCATTTTTAATTTCATTAATAGGCCTGCACAATATCAGCTTCATTAATATCTATGTCAGCTAAATATTCACTATTTTCATCCCTTACGCTATATCATTATCTTCATTATCTATTCTAGGGGTGAATTCTCTCTTATATCGTTCTGCCAGTATGTTGCAAATTTCCTTTTTTTCATTCGTTAATCTCCCTTCAATTCTTAGAGGGCCTTATTTCTATTCTTCTTTTATTCATCTTCTTCGCATATGAGTATAATAGTTTGGGATTTTGCTTGATATTTAATAGGTTTTTTGCTTTTCCAAGTCCCGTTTTTCATTTTCTTTTGATTGTATAATCTTTTTGTTCTGCATTTTCTATCTTACTTTTTAGTTCTATAACTTTCCATGCATTTTTTTTTTTTTGTTTTTGCTAGACCTTTTTTCCACTTTCTGATTTTCTGGAACAAGATCCTTCTGTCTCTTGGTATGCATGACTGATGTTTACTTTTCTTCTTCGGTATATATTTATCCACTATTTTCTCTAATATTTTATATAATATCTCCGTATTTACCTTTATGTCATCACTTACGAAAATATATCCCAATCTTTGTTTAATTCTTCATTTATTTCTGACCATTTTATTTTATATTTTTAGTGTAGAAGTTGAGAGAGAGAGAGAGAGAGAGAGAGGAGAGAGAGTTTAGTTTATGTCTCTGTGTGTGAGAGAGAGAGAGAGAGAGAGTTATGATGTATGCCCTGTGTGTGTGTGTGTGTGTGTGTGTGTGTGTGTGAGACAGAGAGAGAGAGAGAGAGAGAAGAGAGAGAGAGAGAGAGAGAGAGAAAAAGTATGTCTATAAGAGAGTGAGACAGAGGAAACAAAAATTTATGTCTGTGTATACATATAATATATATTAAATATAATACCAATTTCTTTTTCCATTTTCATCCCTTCAAATTATTTAAATATATACATACAACATACATATATACATTATAAAAATATATATATATATAATATATATATATATATTATATATATATATATATATATATATATATATATATATATATATATATATATATATATATATATATATATATATATATATATATATATATTATTATTATTACATCCCCCTAATAGTATATATTGTTCTTTTTCATCCCCTTAAGGAACCAAAATCCATAGTTAAAAAATAAACTACTCATAAACTATACTATATTACATATATAAATTTTTCTTCTTCAATATACTTAACTTTTTCTTCGATATTAAAAACTCACATTCGTATTCAAATTTTATTCTGCTGAAAAATGGATTGCCTCTTGGCCTTTAACCTCCACCCCCCCCCCCCCCCACCCACCCCCGCCCCCCCACCCCCGCCTCCGCACCGCCTGGTTTCCTACTTTTTTCTGTTGCCTTATAAGATGTTTACATCTTGTGGGCCCTAATGCACTTCTTTGTGTGTGCTGTAGGGAATGTTTGTGTGTATCCGTGTTTGTGTATGTTTTTGATACTTTTACTACATAGTGAGTGAGTGAGTGAGTCAGTCAGTCAGTTTACTACATAGTGAGTGAGTGAGTCAGTGAGTCAGTGAGTCAGTGAGTGAGTTGGTGACTGAGTGACTTAATGGGTGAGTGAGTGAATCAGTGACTCAATGAGTGAGTGACTGACTGACTGACAAACTGACTGAATAACCCAGTTAGTGAGTGAGTGAGTCAGTGAGTGACTGACTCAATAAGTGAGTGAGTGAGTTAGTGAGTGAGTCAGGGAGTGAGTGATTCAATAAGTGAGCGAGTGAGTGAGTCAGTGAGTGAATCATTGAGACGGTAATTTCATTTTCGCTTTATTTTCTCTCTGTTCAGGAGAGTAGACGGACACGCCATTTGATGGGCTAATTAGCTTACCTGACGTTTCGTCCATTGCACCTATCTATTCACGTAATTACCCACCTATCTATCGAGAGGAAAATAATTCCGTATAATTAAATTAAGTGGTCTGCTGCTATTTTTTTTTTAGGACTTGCAATCCTAAACTAAATGAAAAAAAAGTGTTTTTTATATTTTTCTAATAACCAAAAAAGAGAAAATCTGAGATGAGAGGGAGAGATTAGACACTGAGAGAAAGCTTGATAATGGGGGAAAAGTAACGAGAGAGAGAGAGAGAGAGAGAGAGAGAGAGAGAGAGAGAGAGAGAGAGAGAGAGAGAGAGAAATAAAAAGTTAAAAACGGAAGAATCTTGAAAACCTGATAAATGAGCAGAATCAACTGATAAATAATATTAAAAGCCCAAGCATTTTTTTACAGACTTGATAAACGAAAGTATATCAAAGTGGATTAGTTGTTATTCGTTTTTTTTCAGAAGGGGAACTAAGGAAAAACCCCTAGGGTGGTTTTTCAGTCAAAAAAATTTCTTTTATTTATCTATTTATAAGTCAATCTTTCATTTAGGGGGGGGTGTTATTTATGTTTGCTTATTATTGAATGTAATAATGCTTTTAGTAATTATAATCTTTTACAGTATTTGATTCCACGTCAAGCTTTTGCCTTGCTGAATACGTAAGCTGTCATAATCTTACTATATACTATAATGGGCGTTATGTCTGTCTGTCCGGCTGTCATTCAATCACGGCCAAATGGCTGGTCCGATGGGCATGAAACTTGGCAGGGTTATGGTGGGGACCCCTAAGATGGTTTATCATTAGGTTTCACCCTACCTACCCCCCTCCCCCCCACTCCGAAGGGGTTGGTGGTGAGAAGGGATTGCCTGAAACGGGGCCGGTTCTGCCCATAGACTTAGTTACTTTATGAATTTATCATACATAATTTCTGTATATATATGTTTGATAGTAATAATAATAATAATAATAATTATACTTCCCTCATTTCTCCTCTTGTCTAATACTCAAAGCTTCCAGTCACTTCCAGGCAAATCTTGTCGAACGGCAAAAAAAAAAAAAAAAAGATACATAATAAACAGAGATAATAACAGGCGCCTCCAAGAAGGAGCTATAACAAGGAATAAGAGAGAAGACTCCGTTACAAACTCGGATTCATAACCGTGTAATTACCTGCATTACCGGTAATTTATATCCGTGAAATTCCAGGTAATTATTCCGAAATTTATCCTGGGGAAGGAATTAGGTTGAGTTTCTATGCAAGTCAAGGCTAGCCTAAGTTCCTCTCGTAATCATGGCGTTAGTATATATATATATATATATATATATATAGATATTGATCTAATATATAGATATAGATATATATATATATATATATATATTAGACAGTTTAAAAAGGACTTAATCAGCCATTTCTATTGGTTAATTTTCATATAAATAACACATGCTTTTTTCAGAGCAGTAATAAGTGTTTTTTTATTGGGGCATTTGCCATTTTTTTTTTTTTTTTTTTTTTTTTTTTTTTTTTTTTTTTTTTTTTTTTTTTTTTTTTTTTTTTTTTTTTTTTTTTTCTTTTTTTTAAGATTCTTACCAATAAATCTACGTGACACTGCTTCTGGTCAGTGGCCAGTCAAGTTGAACACCCCATGTTGGGTACTGGCAGTATGCTACTTGATAAATAACTTTAGTAACAATAGTATCCTAGGTATTGAATTGGTAAACAAATCCAGTTATGGGTACAACTATATTTAGAAATAATTCCACAGTTATGTATGGGGGCAAATATATTTCAATACTGTGGGTACAAATATATCTAGAAATGAATCAACAGTTATGCATGGATACAAGATATTTCAAAATAAATTCATGGGTATGTATGTGTACAAATATATTTTGAAATAAATCCACAGTTATAGGTAAAAATATATTTAGGAATAAATCCAGTTATGTATGTGCACAAATATATTTCGAAATAAATCCACAATTATGGGTACAAGCATATTTAGAAATAAAGCGATAGTTGTGGGTACAAATATATTTCAAAATAAATCCAGTTATGTATGGGTGCAAATATATTTAGAAATAAATCCATAGTTAGGTATGGGTACAAATATATTTCAAAATAAATCTAGTCATATATGGGTACAAATATATCTATAAATAAATCAACAGTCGTGGGTACAAATATATTTTCAAAATGATCTATTGCCAGATCATACTTTTTATTTTCGTACCCATATCTACCTGTGGATTTATTTATAAATATATTTGTACCCATACCTTACTCTGGATTTATTTTTAAAAATATTTGTGCCCAAATGACTATGGGACATTCTGTACCCATTTGTACCCGTCTAACTGTGGATATATTTATAAATATAGTTGTACCCATACCTTATCGGATAAAAAGACTGGTACCCTTAATATTACGTGGTTATTTCTATATATCTATAACATACTTAAATGTGGATTCATTCATCAATATATTTGCACCCATACATAACTGTGGATTTATTTCTAAATACATCTGTGCTACCCATTACCAATAATTTACCCTGTAAGGATTTTCTATACAGTTCCCAAAATATATTTGATTTTCACTTAAAACATTTGCCACCCATACATAACTGTAGATTTATTTCCAAATATATTTGTACCCATACCTAACTGTGGATTCATTCTTAGATATATTTGTTTTTAAATATATTTGGTAACCTATAACCCAATTGGGGATTCAGCATCGTTAAAGATAACTTGTGCCCATACAAATAACTTATGGGACAATTATATCTGATCATATTTGTACCCATACATAACTGTGGGTTTATTTCTGAACATATTTGTACCCAAACTGCACATTTGTTCCTCCAATATGCTACTAGCATAGGTGACCCCAACGAGAAAAACAAACAAGTAGAGACAGATTGCTCTCATTTTGGGAAATTTAATGTGATGGATGAACTTGCAACATACTTTGTGATTTTGGTGTTAGCAGCACTAGATCTCCAGATGAGGGAAAGGGCAGGTCCATATTTATTGAGTTATTATTATTATTAGTTATTATTATTTATTATTATTATATATTGATTGATTATTATTATTAATTATTAATTATTATAGAAACAAGCACACCAACCAAAAGGGGCCACTGACATGAACTTAAGAGATGCTTCCAAAGTATATCATGGTGTTCAATTATCTGCGACAAAGGTCCAGCAAACTTAGAGGCGGGGGCGGGGGGGGGGGGGAGGGGGGGGGGGGGGGGGGGGTTGCGGTTCCCCACCCCTAGAAGCCACCCCATGGAGTTTAACAGGAGTCCCCTCAGGGAGGAAGAAACAGTTGGCCACAATGTTATAGCAAACCGATCTATGAGGAGCATTCGCCTTTAAAGAAACCACCCTAACAATGTATCGCAGCTTAAGGCTAAAAAATCCCTATCTCTCTCTCTCTTCTCTTCCCTCTCTCTATCTATCTCTCCTCTATCATTCACTCCTCTCTTTCTATTTTCTTCATCTCCTCTCGGGTCGTTGGGTCCGTTAATTCGCTTCATTCTTTGCTCTTGACCACAACCTCTATCTGACCGTTAAGGGCTTGAAAGAGAGAGAGAGACGGAGAAGAGAGAGAGAGAGAGAGAGGAAGAGATGAGAGAGAGAGAGAGAGAGAGAGATTTGAGGACCAATGGATGGCTGCACTTTGCTATAGAAGATAGTAAGGGTTTAAAACCATGAGGCAATAAAAATTTTTAAAGAAATATATATATATATTTATATATCTATATATATATATATATATATATATATATATATATATATAGTATATCATATAGATATATATATATTCTGTTTGTGTATATTATATATATATATATATATATAGATATATATATATATATATATATATCTGTGTATAGATAGATAGAATAGATAGATATATCTATCTATCGATATATATATTTTATATATATATGTATATAGATAAGATATATATATATATATATATATATATATATCTATATCTATATATATATATATATCTATATATCTATATATATAGATATATATATATATATATATATATATATATATATATATATATATATATATATATATATACTATATATATATATATATATCTATATATATAGATATATATATATATATATATATATATATATATATATATATATATATATCTGTGTGTATATATATACGTATATATCTACATATCTATATATATATCATATATGTGTGTGTGTGTGTGTGTGTGTGCGTGTGTGTGTGTGTGTGCGTGCGTGTGTACATAAATCTGTGAAATGAAAAACACATTCACAACCATGCAAGAACCACCAACCTCTAGCGAACATCGTAACAAAATAAAAACAATAATAGACATTTATCTTTTTCGTTTGAAACTTAAGTCACATTTAATGTCAACCAGAATGAAAAAAATAAATAAAAATATGATAAAACGAAAATCCATTTTTCCTGATATGTCAAACAAAAGTAGCTTTAATAGAAGTGAATTAAAACTGACGTTTGTCTTTTTTTTTTTTTAAGGATATCTCACCTTGGTTGATTGGACACTCAGAAAAGATTGGAAAAAAAAACTAAAAGATTCTCGTTAAACTGTTCTTGAATATCCTCCCTAATAAAACAGTCTAGAACATTTATCAAAATAAGCAGTTTCAAAAATATTATTACTATTATTTATTATTATTATTATGATTATTATTATTATTATTATTATTATTATTGATTATTATTATTAGCAAACATATGTATAAAGAAATTATATATGATAAATTCGTAAAATAACTAAGTCTACGGGAATAACCAGCCTTGTTTCACGGAGCAGAACCAGCTCCGTTTCAGGGAATGACTTCTCACCACCACCCCCTTCGGAAGGGTGTGGGGGAGGTAGCATGAAACCCCATTATAAACTACCTTAGGAGTCCCCACTATAACCCTGCCTAGTTTCATGCCCATCGGATCTGCCGTTTGGCCGTAATTGAATGACAGACGGACGGACAGACATAACGCCCATTATAGTAAGAGTATTATTTCAAGATTAATAATAATGTTCAAAATAATAATAATAATGATAATAATAATGATAATAATAATAATAATAATAATAATAATAATAATAATAATAATAATAAAAAATAATAGTCTTTGAAAGTTCGCCTTTCAAATCAATGGTCCCTTATTATTATTATTATTATTATTATTATTATTATTATTATTATTATTATTATTATTATTATTATTATTATTATTATTATTATTATAGTAATAATAATAACAGTCTTTGGAAGTTTGCATTTCAAATCAATAAAATGTAAAAGTAAATCCACAATAATATGTCTGTTTGATTTTGTCATTTAAATACAAAGCAGGTCATCGAAAACTTTCTACTTTGTATTTTAAATAACAAGATCAAACAGACATATTATTGTGGACTTACTTTTCCATTATATTATTATTATTATTATTATTATTATTTATTATTATTATTATATTATTATTATTATTATAATTATTATTATTATTATTATTATTATTATAAACCCGAGGTCAACCCTCCTCCTCTTTCTCTCTCTTGATTTAAAACTCGGTCTCTTTTATTCAGAACACAGGCCAAGATCGATTTCGCAACTCGCCCGAGGCTGAGAAAAGTTTCTTTTTTTTTAACTCGATAATTCGGGGATTATTCGGGGAGGGGAACGGGGTCGGGGGGTGGGGGGGGGGGGGGGGAGTGGGGCTGGTGGGGAGGGAAGGAAGGTCTTGGTAAAGTAAGGTTCTTCTCTCTTCTCTCTATCTCTCTCTCTCTCTCTCTCATCAAGTGGATATTTACTTAATCATTTCTTCTCATCAAGTGGGTATTTACTTAATCATTTCTCTCTCTCTCTCTCTCTCTCTCTCTCTCTCTCTCTCTCTCTCTCTCTCTCTCTCTCTCTCTCCGATAACTTCTCGCCCTAAGCTGTTGAAACAGAAAACTTTCAGCCAACACTGGAGGCGAAACATGGAGATCCGGTGAGTGTTTTTTTTTTATTTATTTTTTTTTTTTTTTTGGCTCAACATTACTCACCAATTTTTGAGAGTCATGAATGTGTCGTTGTTCTTTTATTTTATTTTCATATTTCGGTTTTATTTGGTTATTCTGTCGGTTTTTTCCCATATTTTGGCTTAATTTTGTGGGATTTTCTCGATTTTTGTTTTCTTATATTTAGCTTTATTGGGTTTTTTTCTGTGGGTTTTTTTGTTTGTTTGTTCTGTGTTTAGGTTTTTTTTATTGGTTTTCTTATATTTCGGTTTTATTTCGTTATTTCTTGGGTTTTCCCCTATCTTTTCGTTCCTTCCACATTAATTAGCTAACCAATTATATTATTATATTTCTTTATATAATTATTATCACTTATGAATAATGATAATAATAATAGTAAACGTGGAATTTCACATTACACAAAAATAATGAATAATGACGCACAATTTACCATCTATAACTCACAAACACAACCAAATGCCACAAACAAGTCACAGACACAACCAAAATTCCGAGACAACCACAAGGCAGACACAACCAAAAGTCAGTGACACAACCAAATGTCCGCAGACTTAAAACCAAAAGACATAGAAATATCACAAACACAACCAAAATTCAGACACAACCAAGAAAAGTCAGAGACACAACCTGCAGTCAGAGAGACACAACCAAAACTCAGACACAATCAAAAAAAGTCAGAGACACAACCTGCAGTCAGAGAGAGAACCAAAATTCAGACACAACCAAAAAAAGTCAAAGACATAACCTGCAGTTAGAGAGACAACCTAAATTCAGACATAACCAAAATTCAGACACAACCAAAAAAAGTCAAAGACACAACCAGAAGTCAGTGAGACAACCAAATTTCAGACACAACCAAAAACACTTTTGAAACAGGATCTAGAAATGGCTGTTGCAACATATCTCCTTAAATGTAAAAAAAAAAAAAAAAAAAATAAAAAAAAAAAAAAAAAAAAAAAATCTCCGTTTAGCCTGTCTGATGTCCATGCATCCGCTGTTCATTAATTCAACATGGATCAAATACTAAACTTGCTAATTAACCCAAGCCCAATAATATTATTCGACTTTATGTATCCCATTCGCTTTGTTCTTGTTCCCAATGCAAATCGACTCCAAGGGTCACTAATCAATTATGGATGCCTTCCATCAACAGCTGACGCGGCCTTAATTCAATCACTCACGTTGAGACACATCTTCTATCAATACTGCAATTAAAAATAAACTAATTTCATTAACAGACTGCAAACATTAATCTGTACTTTATCTTTCCCTAATTCGTAAACCAATCATCTTCGTGTGGTTACCTATTCAGAATGAATTCGTTTCTAATTCATTCATCAATGCATCCACTTCATATACTTTCATTGATAATCCGTCGTTAATTCGTTCCATATATAATCCACAATCAATTCATCATTAGCCCATTCCATTATGCATCAACTTCTTGTATGAATAAGGCATTGTTAATTCATCATCAATTCATTCCATTGTGTATCAACATCACGTGTCAACAATCCATTCCGCTGTGTATCAACATCACGTGTCAACAATCCATTCCGCTGTGTATCAACATCACGTGTCAACAATCATTCCGTTGTGTATCAACATCACGTGTCAACAATCTGTGTGTATCAACATCAACGTATCAACAATCACTTCGTTGTGTATCAACATCACTATCAACAACCATCCGTTGTGTATCAACATCACGTGTCAACAATCCATTCTGTTGTGTATCAACATCAACGTGTCAACAATCCATTCTGTTGTATCAATAACGTGTCAACAACATACACTGTGTATCAACATCACGTGTCAACAATCCATTCCATTGTGTATCAACATCACTTATCAACAATCCAGTATCAACAATCCATTCTGTTGTGTATTAACATCACGTATCAACAATCCATTCCATTGTGTATCAACATCACGTATCAACAATCCAGTATCAACAATCCATTCCGTTGTGTATCAACATCACGTATCAACAATCCATTCCGTTGTGTATCAACATCACGTATCAACAATCCATTCCGTTGTGTATCAACATCACGTATCAACAATCCAGTATCAACAATCCATTCCGCTGTGTATCAACATCACGTATCAACAATCCATTCCGTTGTGTATCAACATCACGTGTCAACAATCCATTCCCTTGTGTATCAACATCACGTGTCAACAATCCTTTCCACTGTGTATCCGCATTAACCCACTAATAAACCCACTGCCACTTCAATATTAATCCTACGGTATCCCATATATCAGCAAATGTCAAAAAGGGCCTTGGGAAACAGATAAAGTTTGTTAACAAACAGACTTATTAATATTCCCTGTCACAGTTGCGTGACCTTTGTCCTTGTCACTCCTGGTTCCTGATTCTCTCCCCTGAATTAAACGACGTCGGGAGGGACGGGGGAGAGAGGGAGTAGGGGGAGGGTGTGAAGAAATGTTTCAGTGACAGGTGTAGGAACAAAGAGGGTCTACTCAATGGATAGTGACTGATGTAATGCTGCGAGTTTGAAGAGGGTTAATGTCTACACACACCCACACACACATACATATTTATACATTCAATGAAAAGCATCATGCCCAAACGAGCTACAATATTACATTCTATGCCTTTGTGAGACTTAGTCTTCTTAAGCCTTAACAAATACCAAAAGACCCTTCCCTGAAATAGCAATGTCACTTCCAGGAAATCTATCCGCCATCAGCTGTGATACGGATGGAATTACGCGAGACGTTTGTCATGAAACCGCGCCTCCAGGGAAACCGCTACAAATGTGGTATAAATCTTTCCTTTTGACAGAGAATGCCAGGTCCTGACAGAGACAGCAACAAAGCTGAGGCTTATTCCAGGGGCGCTGGAAGGCTCTTCAGTTATAACCCAGTGCGAGGAGGAACTAAATCCAAAAACCTATTCCCGGGCGTTGGAACACTATTCAGTTACAACAAACTAGTAAGAGGACACAAAGGCTTATTCCAGGGGGGCTGGAACACTATTCAGTTACAACCCAGTGATGGGAACGAAAAACTATTCCAGGGGCGCTGGAAGACTATTTATTCCAGGTTGTTGGAAGACTATTTAGTTACAACTCTGTGAGAGGACCCTAAGGTTTATTCCATGGATGTTGGAAGACTATTCCATGGGCGCTGCAAAACTATTCAGTTACAACTCAGCGAGAGGACCCAAAGGCTTATTCCAGGGGCGCTGGAAGACTATTTATTCCAAGGGACCTGGAAGACTATTTATTCCTGGGTGCTGGAAGACTATTTAATCCAGGGTACCTGGAGGACTATTTATTCCAAGGTCCCTTGGAACGAAAGGCTTATTCAAGGGGAGCTGGAAGACCGTTTATTCTAGGGGACCTGGAAGACTGTTTATTCCAAGGGACCTGGAAGAATATTTATTCCAGGTGCTGGAAGAATATTCAATCATAACCCAATGATGGGAACGAAAGGCTTATTCCAGGGGCGCTGGAAGACTATTTATTCCAGGGACCTGGAAGACTATCTATTCCAGAGTACTGGAAGACTATTCAGTCATAACCCAGTGATGGGAACGAATGTCTTATTCCAGGGGTGCTGGAAGACTATTTATTCCAGGGGCGCAAGGACCTTAATCCAGGGGCGCTGGAGCTCGAACAGTACGATTCAGAGATTCGACCCCAAAGGCCGCCAGGGTTCCAGGGCCTCTGGAGCAGTCAGCATTTTATAACATCTGGAAAGATACTGGGATACTTGTCATTTCCAAGCCTTCGCTTTCTGCTGTCAAGACACCCCCTTTCAGTTACGACTCCTGGAGGGCGCTGTCATTTCCACGAGGTCTCGCCTCTCTGCTCCTGAGGCTGCAGGAGACTGGAAAGGCAACTGGAAGCGGTAGCGTGCGTTGAGAAGAGGAAAACTAAATTGGATTCCGAGTGAGGTGTCTGCAACAGTCCTTGAGGCCTTCTAGTTCCAACCGATGGTATTATGTTCTCAAGTTCTTCTATTGCTTCTGTCGTTTTTCAGTTGTTGTCTTCTCTTTTGATAAATCTTTATCGACTTTTTTATTTTATCAGTTCTTCATTTACCTTCGCTTCCAGGATGCGGAATCCTCTTCTTCTTTCCACTGTGTTTTTGTATCATCTATCATTTCTATTTTTGGCGCCAATAAAAAAGGAAAGTCGCTGAACAGACCAATGAGAAATGAAAGCCACTGAACAAGTAAAAGAAATTAGTCACTGAACAAGGCAATAGAAAATGACAGATTGAACGGGCTAATTAACAATGAAAGTCACTGAACAAGCCAATAGAAGATGAAAGTCTCTGAACAGACCAATAAAGAATGAAAGTCACTGAACGGATCAGTACGAAATTAAAGCCATTGAACAGGTAAAAAAATTAGTCACTGAACAAACCAATAGAAAATGCGTCACTGAACCGACTAATAAAAAAATAGTCATTGAACAGACTAATAAAAGATGAAAGTCTTGACAAAGGAAAATGTTAAGAAGTACAAATAAAAGGAATGAAAGGGGTTCCAACCAGCGTCCTTGGCAAGTAACGCTGCAAAAGAACCTTAAGTAACGCCTACAGCACACCCCATGAGGAGCACTGACGGCACTACCCACCCCCTACAGGGGTGTTTTATCTAGAAGGTTAAAACTAACTGGATTCAATTTCCTTTGAAACAATAATGATTAAAAGACCAAACCATCTCTGGAAAACATTCTAGATCGTTGAGAAATCTTCGAGACGACTGGAAAACCTTCCAGAGGCCTGGAAAACCTTCCAAATCGCAGAGAAATCTTCCAAACGACTGGAAAACCTTCCAGATACCTACGAAACCTTCCAGATCGCTGAGAAATCTTCCTGACGACTGGAAAACCTTCCAGATCGCAAAGATCTTCCAGACGATTAATGTAAAAAACTTTGGATGCACTGGCAAACTTTACAGATCGAATGCTGGAGAACTTTCCAGGTAGCTGGAAAACAACCTTCTAGATGGTGGTGAAAATCTTGTTTTTAGATTGTTAAAAACCCTCCAGTTAAATGGGAAAACCTTCTAGGAATGCTGGAAAAACGTTCCACTCTCTGGAAAACGTTCCAGATCTCTTGACAAATATTCCTGATCTCAGGAAAACGTTCCAGATAGCTAGAAAACGTTCCAGATCTCTGGAAAACTTTCCAGAGCTCTTGACAAAAGTCCCAGATCTCTGGAAAACCTTCCAGATCACATGGAAATGTTCTACATGGCGATAAAACTTTCCAGATCGCTGGAAAACGTTTCACATGACTGGAAACTTTCAAGATTGCTGGAAAACGTTCCAGGTGGCGAAAAAAATTCCAAATCGTTGGAAAACCTTACAGATGACTGGAAAACCTTCCAGATCTCTGTAATAACTTCCAGATCGCTGTAAAACGTTCCAAATGGCTGGAAATCTTTCCAGATCCCTTGGCAAAAATCCCACATCTCTGGAAAACCTTCCATATCGCTGGAAAACGTTCCAGATGGCGAGAAAACTTTCCAGATCGCTGGTAAATCTTCCAGATGACTGGAAAAATCATCCACATCGCTGGAAAAACCTTCCAGATCCCTGAAACATATTCCAGATCAACAAGTGGACGACGAAGCCTGGATTAACGTAAATGATGAGATCCAGTTTTCCAGTCGTGAGATTTGGCTCAATCAAAAGACCTCTGGAAGAGTCGGGATTGAAAGGTTCTTAGACCTGGATGTGATTGCTGAGGAAAATAGATTAAAGGAGAGATAAATGTATATGAGAGAGAGAGAGAGACAGAGAGAGAGAGAGAGAGAGAGGGGGGGGGGGGGAGTATTATGAGACAGAGAGAGAGAGAGAGAGGCGAGTATTATGAAAGAGCGAGAGAGAGATGTACGTATCATGAGAGACGAGTATTATGAGAGAAGAGAGAGAGAGAGAGAGAGAGAGAGAGAGAGAGAGAGAGAGAGAGAGAGAGAGAGAGAGGAGTATTGTGAGACAGAGAGAGAGAGGCGAGTATTATCAGAGAGAAAGAGAGCGAGACAAGTATGTGAGAGAGAGATGAGTATTGTATATGAGAGAGAGAGAGAGAGAGAGAGAGAGACAGAGAGACAGAGAGAGAGGCATCCTCTCTTGAGCATTCATTCATCATCAGACTCTGTTCTCTAGAGCGTACCCTAGTAGGCAGGCATCATCCTTGTAAGAACAATGCATACAGATAATGCCATAATTTCCAGCCTACGAGCAATAAATGTAGTAGCAGCGGCTGTTGTAGCTA